>NC_090743.1:56964293-56986793 GCF_036898095.1 Palaemon carinicauda
ATTTATAAATGAATTAGTGAAATAATTAAAAATACGGAATAATTTCATTTCTGAATTAATTCTAAGAACAATTGATTGACTCAGATCGCAGTGAAGGGAATGGATTTATAAATGAATAACTGATGAAGTCTGACGGATTTTATGAATTCAATTATTATGCAACAAAAAAATAGGATTCAATTAGTAATTGATAAATATTATCATCATCATTCATAAAACTAGTCAAGCTACAACCCTAGTTGGAAAAGCAGGATGTTATAAGCCCAAGGGTACCAACAGGGGAAAAACCCCAGCAAGGAAAGGAAATAGGGAAACAGATGGAATAGTGTGCTCGAGTGTACCCTCAACCAAGAAAATGATAACTCAAGACAGCAGTGGAACACCATGGTTCAGACACTATGGCAGTACCCAAGACTAGAGGACAATGGTTTAATTTTGAAATGTCCTTCTCCTAGAAGAATTGCTTACCATAACTATAGAGTTTCTTCTACCTTAACCAAGTCGAAAGTAACACTAAAGAATTAGTCAAGAGGGCAGCCCCTTGAGTGAAGAATTTTTTTTCAGTGTTGTCAGGAAAATGAGGAAAGAAAAATATGTAGAGTATGCCAGACTATTCGGTGTACGTGTATGCAAAGGAAAAAAGAGCCGTAACTAGGGAGGGATTCAGTGATGAACTAAATAGAGATTAAGAAAAGAATATTAAGAAATTTATTTCTATTAATCCTTAATCATCATAGATGGAGACTCAAGCATTTTATTACAGGAATGAGATTGCAAACTCTTGGCATATTCATGGTCCGACCCATATTGAAATACAAAAACGCTGTCTCTAATACGATCGTGAAAATAAACGTAAAATATCATTGAACAAAATAAATATTTTCAGAGCTCTTCCAACTCGTTTATGAACCACTCTAAATATAGTTATGACTTACATATTCCACTCGAGTGATCTCCCAATCAAGCAAACTATTTTAAAAGAAGTTGATTGAAAAATATAACTCTTCGTTTACTCAAAGCAGTGATAAATATATTAACACCGTTCATAGTTCAAAGTGTTATTTTTGCAACTTGAAATACTTAATTTTTCTCTTACAATGTAAATTTGTCGATAGTGGTAGTTTACAAGGTTATTAACCAAGAGTTCATTTGCTTATTATTGTCATTTGCCTATCAACAACAGTCAAACCTACTAGAAAAAGTCCAAACAAGATTACAATACTCTACTATACTGACATATGGATACTTAAAAGAAATTAGATTTAAAAGGTCCAATTTAGAGTGTCATAGCTTTTTATCTTCAGTAACAGAAGACCAAGTAAAGTTGTCTACTTAGCCTAATAAAAGAGGCATTGGAAAGGAAGGCCCTTAATATTCAAGAGATACCAATTGGGGCAAGATAGAGGTGAATAGCGCAGCGTTTGTAAGGAGGGTTGCAGCACTGCTGATGATCCATCGATGTAAGTGTATAAAAAGGCTGATTTTATTTAGGTTTCATGCACATGTGATTCACTTCTTACTCAGCTTTTTAAATGAGAATGGTTCAGAGACTTTTAACTGAAAATGGAGTGCATTTAATATATATATATATATATATATATATATATATATATATATATGTGTGTGTGTGTGTGTGTATATATATATATATGTATGTATGTATGTATATATATATATATATATATATATATATATATATATATATATATGATGAAAACTGTAGGGTTCGGTGCCAATGTGAGGTAGAAATACACACACACAATTATATATATATATATATATATATATATATATATATATATATATATATATATATATATATATATATATATATATATATATATTGTGTAGTATATTTCCTTCCTTATCACTCGTGAGTCTATAAAAGCAAAGATAAAAAAGTATACGTTGAAAATTATTCTTTTACATTTTCGAAAATTTATCAGAAGAATATTCCTTCTTAAAAAAAAGAGAAAAAAAATAGAGCCCCTTCCCCTCCCTAACAACCCCCCCCCCCTCCGTTTTTCAAGATAAACCTCTCCACCCCTTACAACACCCCCCTTCCACCTCCCCCGAGTGACCGAGCCCAAATTCCCATCCGCCGCCCAACCCCCGTACCTCCCAGAACTCTGGCTTCAGGATTGAAGGAATGATATATATGCACGCACGCCCGAATTTTGGGCGTTATATTTCACACCAGGGCGGAAGCGGGCCCCTGATTTACCCATTCCCGCATTCGAGAGTGTTTCGCAAGGCGTCAGAAGACGTGACGTGAAATGCTAAAATCCTTCGAAGGGATGTTTTCTATTTTCTCTCTCTTTTTTTCAAAGGGAAATAAATTTGTTCTGTCGGAATCTGTTCAGTGGATACTTCATAAACGTTTTCATAAAATTTCCGAGCTAGGTACGTTTAAGAAAAGAAATCCCTCTCTCTCTCTCTCTCTCTCTCTCTCTCTCTCTCTCTCTCTCTCTCTCTCTCTCTCTCTCTCTCTCTCTCTCTCTCTCTCTCTCATATAACCATTATTACTATTATTACTACTGAGAAAAATACCACCACCGGGAATTCAAACTAGAAAATTAAAAAATTTCGAGTTTCCCAAATAGAATTTAAGGAATCAACTATGAATTTTATGTAGAAAATAACAGCCTAATAGCTGTATCAAGCAAGTATGGTACAGATTTCACAACACTAAAACACAATCAAATGTGGAATACGTCTGCAATAATTAAACCTAACCCTACATGAAACATGCTATTTGTTCTTTTAAAATAATTTCCAATAATTAACTTAAAGCAGTATTAATCATCATATGAAGTGATGAGTAAAGTTCCATTTGACATAATAGGAAATATCTGAATTAACTGAGGTTACTAGTGGAATATGTACACAAAAGGACAGTTAGGATCAGGCACTTGTCTACTGTTGCAGACTGTCAAAAGCATCAGATTAGAGGCTTCCCGATGACTTATCTACCAGTATCCAAACTGAATCAATACACAAAAACCTTACCAAGCATATTTTTTATTCATTCCCTATATATAGTTCATTTGCTATTCTCCTAGCTACTTTCCTCACTGAGCGAATTCCCCTGAAAGACATTTAGGCTACTAGCATTCTGCTTTTTCAAAACGGATTGTAGCATTGCGGGTAATAACTAGCAGGTGCAACTCCGGACGGATGTTGTTTATGAGATCGGCATTGTCCCTCGTTGATGTCCCTCACTATCACGCAGTTCACTGTAATGTTGCTACATTTAACAGCATATTTAAGATATTGCCATGAAATTTGGCAGGAATAAAAAAAACTGTTTCACATTAATCCCTTGAATTATTTTTTGGATACGTGAATTATTCTAGGAACAATTTACTCCACCAATAAAAATAACCATACCACCCATAAAGAAATAAACTTTTATTGTGGCCTTTCTATGATAGATATCAACTTGAAAATTGGTATGGACAAAGTAATTATCCATTATAAAAAAATCGAAAAATGGCTACTGTGACTTTGTTATGGCAAGTAGCAATAGAAAAATTTATACAAATGTACTTCACATAACACCTATCAAACCCTATGAAAATGACTTGGATATCTGTAAAACTCTGGGCGGAGTTTGCTCCTCCTCATTGATTTTTTTAGCTAAAAGTCGTCATTTACCAACAGAAGGGACAGCCCGGGCATCCCTATAGCAGGTATGAGCATGAAAATTGGCAGAAGCAAAGATTTTATATATCTAAATAATCCCTTAAAATTACATTTGAATATATTTATTGGTAGAGGAGTTATTGATTCCTCCGTCGAAAATATCAGCTGCTCCCCCCACCAACTCGCTTAGAAATCTATGGTTAATGAATGACTGGGCTACAGGTTGGGTGATATATCTTTAGAAAAAAGATTGGCATTTCATAGAAGGTCACTCACTTTGTTCGGGACAATAATAATAATAATAATAATAATAATAATAATAATAATAATCTAACAGGTACTGAAAACTGCCATTCTTAAATCCATATATGTATTATATATATATATATATATATATATATATATATATATATATATATATATATATATGTGTGTGTGTGTGTGTGTGTGTATACACAAACACACAAAGTTCCCATCTACTGTAGTGCACTGGTGTAACAACAGCTGTGGTGTCTTAAAGGATGTTGAATAAGTACACTATTGGGTAGTGTCTAGGAGCAAGCGTATCAAATTGTAAAACAACCGATAGATGGGCAAATAGATAAATGGCGTAAACTAGATAGATGAGCAGAGATTATGAATAAAGAGGGTTAAGAAAAAGGTATCTATAGAGCCTCGTAACTATAATAAAATTATAAGTAAAACTGGAACCAACCATTCAGTAAATATAAATTAATATATGTATTTAGGTATGTATGCCCGTTTATCTGCTCCTAGTCCAAAGACGGATACAGGAAAATAAAACCAAAATGGAAACCTAAAAACGGCATTGTCAGTGCAGAAGACGAATAATGTGTCATGTAAATCCTCTACATATGCAAGGTTACCATGTTGATTGACAAGGAAGTGTCGTTAAGTATAAGTTAAAAAGAAATGTCTGAAGTTATTTGGGGCTCAAGAAATAAATATGTAAAAAAAAATAAGAACAATATACCAATGTGTTTGTGCGTGAGTTTGTACGCAACCAAGCTCGATATCTCACCCGTATGACGATAAGTACTTTACGAAGCTCTGATGCCGAATGAATGGCCAAAATTCGCAAGAGGAAAAAATCAAAATCTAATTGGCTTTCCATTCTTTGTGAGGAGAAAAGCCAAAGAAAGAATCAGTTTCTCTCATCCAACTGAAAAGGAGCACGACTTTTGATCTGAACGGAAAACTCACCGGCAGGAAATTAAATAAGATCCCAAAAGAAAAAGAAATGAAAAAAATCTCTAAAAAATATTCAGTTAACGATAAAAAAGTAAAATTCTTCTTCAAAGTTAACCCCCCCCCTCTCTCTCTCTCTCTCTCTCTCTCTCTCTCTCTCTCTCTCTCTCTCTCTCTCTCTCTCTCTCTCTCTCTCTCTTATATTTATCTCTTTTATTATCCATATATATGATGCAACCGCGCATGAGAAAGCTTAAGCAACAATTAGTGCACCTACACGTGCAGGTATATTCGTAAATAAGATGATGCTTTTGCTTACCATATATTAATTCCTAAAATTATGCATTTGCTTATCATATCTCATTAATATACATTCACATTCGAGCATATGTATAAAATAACAAATACGCCATAAAAAAAAAAAAAACTTAAAATTTCAATTTTGATTTCTCCCTATAAATTTATACAAAGTATCTTTTCACACCTAAACTTTTCCGAAATACAACACAACGTTCAAACATATGGAAAAAAGTATTGTAAAGAATGTATATGAAAGCTACTGCCCACTAAATTACGTTTATATATTTAAACCGTCGATAGCAAAATAAGACAAACCTGAAACCATAACAATTTCATCATATAGTCAAAAAGAATTAAAAGGATGATTATAACTCAATGTAGAAGTAAACGTCTAAATGCGGAAATATGGCACCGATAGCCAACGCTTGTGCCATATACGCACAGTTTTAACTGAGGAAACCAGATTTAACCGGTTTGTTCAGGCACGTTTGAGCGTGTATGGGGGTATTTTCAACTGAAGGCAGGCCGGAAGGGCGATCGGATGAACTGAAGCGAATGTCAGAAATCTAGCCATCCGTTCTCTTGAACTTACGGCCAGTTTACACGTGTATGGGGGTACCTGCAGGTTGCAGGCCTGTCTCAGTGCAACACTAACCATCGTACTATAAACATATGATTAGAAGCCATCCGTCGCTGATGCAATGGCAATGTTCCGAAAGGATAAGCGATTTTGTTGTGAATTCAGTGTTATTTACAGGGGATACCCATCACTTTGGAAAAAAAAAAATAAGGATTATTATGACAGATATGGAAATGCTGATAAGGATATCAAAATAATCATTAATATACATTGAGATGTACAATGTTTCCATAAATCAGAACATAAGCAGGAAACGCATAGGACTAAAGTACATAACAATAAGCACAGAAACCTTTTCAGAGAAAACACATGTTGGGTATTTCTTACGAGACGTTTCAGCATTACAATGTACATATTGTGTGACCTTGCCATTACAAATATAAAAACCAAGCTAACTAAATTAACGTAGTTTGGAAATACATATTGACATATTTGGAATAGACCTATCCTCAATATTTTAATTGTGTTTAAGCGTTTATTGCTATTTAGGTTTAAGTGTATAATATATATATATATATATATATATATATATATATATATATATATATATATATACACCGTATGCGTGTGTTGTGTGTCAACTTTTAAATGCAAGCTTCCTCCCGTGTTAGTACTACTTCATTATATCGTAGAGTTTAGTGAATCATGTCCTGTTACTATATGCCACAGAACTATCTGTATTGAAATAAATAAATAAACACACACACACACACACATATATATATATATATATATATATATATATATATATATATATATATATATATATATGTGTGTGTGTGTGTGTGTATGTGTTTATGATATATATTAACTTTTAATCATTCTCCTCATGTTAGTACTACTTCATTATATCGTAGAATTTAGTGGATCAAGTTCTCTTTCCACAGAACCATTATTTACACCATCTATTTTTGGTGTTTCTATTTCTAGTACGTCAGCTCACCACCTCAGCTAGGCACATGTTGGGGAGGAAGAGACGTTGCCACGGTGCTGGCTGGGTGTCAACTGAGGTTAGACGGATGGCAGAACTGAATAGTTAAGGAAGGCGTCAGCGCTGAACTCATGGAACTTTTGGAACTGGCGGTGCTGGACACCTCTTTCGTTTTTAATGGTATTTTGTAAAAACAAGATGGGATGGCTATGGGTTCGCCCTTGGGACCCACCTTTGCTAATATTTTCATGTGCTCCCTGGAGGAGACCATGCTGGAAAATTGCGCTTTAATCATCCCCTGTTTTATGTTAAATATGTTGACGACACCTTTGCTCTATTCAGAGATGAATTCAGCGCTGACGCCTTCCTTAACTTTGTAAACTCACAACGCAAAAATATAACGTTCACCTTTGAAATAGAAAAGGTTTTAGTACCTCGATTTTTAGAAAAAAGACTTTTACTGGATTAGGTTCGAAATTTTATAGCTCTTGATTTTATAATTTTAAAACTAATTCTATTTTTACTTTTCTCCAGAGAGCATTCCTTTTGACCTCTAGCTGGGAATCTTCCCATACTGAAATTATTTATCTATCTGAATATTTTAAGAAAAACTGCTTTCCCACCAAAATATTTTTTAAACTACTTGATAGATTATTGAATGACAAGATGGCTCAGACTCCAAAAACACTTACAGTTCATAAACTCAAATTCTATGCGAGTTTTCCTTTTCTCCATGAAGATTTCCTTAAGAGAAAGTTTACAGAAATTATCCAACAACACTTCCCAGCTGCGGAAGTTAAACTCATCCCTAAGAACCCTCTCACTATTGGCTCGCTTTTCCACTTCAAAGATTGATTGAGTCCTTATATGTCCTCTGGTGTTGTATATAAATATAATTGCCCAAAGCGTAACTCTGGGACCTATGAAGGATCTACCAGGAGGCTGTTAAAGGTCAGAATTGATTCCCATAGAGGTGTCACCTATCGAACAGGTTGCAGAATATCCAACCGTGAACATTCTAATATTCGAAATCATGCTAAAATGTGTAAACAAAATATTGACAACAAAGATCTTACCATCATTGGTCAAGTGTCTAATAACCATGACTTACCTCTTCTTGAATCCATATTGATCAAAAAACTTGTTCCGTCGTTAAATACCCAAGCTTCTTCTATTCAATTACATTTGTCATAGCTTTCTTTGGTTTGTTTTCTGACTCTTGTTGGCATTGTTATTCCTGGTGGTCATTGTGCCACTTTTTTCAAACAAAAGACCCCGCCAGCAAGGACCAGTCGAAATGCCACAAGCGTTGGGACCCTACCTAGAGCCTCGTCACCTCTGCCCACCCATCCTATGCTCGTCTACTCCCCTGAGGTCTCATTTTCAGACATCTTTAAAAACCACGTGGCCGCTCAACGCCGCAACAAAGGAACCATGGAGAAGTCAGTAGCAGGCCTATTGATGGGGGGTGTCGGAAGACGAGGAAAAGGCCGATGACCAATGGGACAGCGGTCAGGTCAATTACCACCCCCCCCCCCCAATCGCAATTGGGGGCGAATGGGGTTTAGTCGACCTAGGAATGGATGGGCATCTTTCTTCGCTTACCAACCTCTACGAGAGCAACATCATCTTCCTTCGCTCTCAAGACTCCATCAGAGCAGAACCTGTGACACGTCCTCCACAATGGAGGAAACACAGTCCTTTTTATAAAGGTAAGGTGTCTGTACTTGAGATCCTCATCATCCTTACCCAGCCTTCCATCTCCTTCCCTTATCACATCCCATCCTTTCCTTTATCCTAGTGAAAGATCCTACCCACTGAACCTTTTTTACCCCATTCCTTATATCCCAACCACGTGCGCCGTTTGCTCCTAACCTTAATTAATTCACCCTGTGACAGTGTTGATTCCCACGTGATAGTGTTTAAATTCCTAAGTTGTGCACTTTTATTTTATTTGCTTGAAAGTTTTAACCACACAACTTCATCGTGTTCCCAGCCTGTAGAAGCAAGTGTGCGGTTAATAATTCAATTTATTTCCCTTTCCAGGGAATGAGATTGCTGTGCTGAACCATCACCCACAGTCCATTCAACTCCATGTGAAGCACCTCGTGGCTTAAATTAAACTATAGTTATCTGAAGTGCTCCCCTTTTTATTGATTTTTTTTTATCAAATTATATTGTAAATATATCTTATTTTGTCGGTATTCCTTGTCTTATTGCCGACTGGCGACCTTACCATTGCTCTTTTTCTTTGTTGTTGCCCTGAGTTCCTTAAGCAAGGCCACACTCACAAGCACGGGCGTAACAAAATGGCGACCTTGCCAGGATTCGCTAAGATAGTAATTTCAATGTATTTTTACTTAAGTAAAAAATTACCCCCTTTTCTGTCTTCAGTGATGAGACAAATCTCAATTTCATTTAAAGTAAATTATATTATCACTGCAGTTGAAACCGTGGAAGAAAACAGCCAAAACATTTTATTTTTATTGTTAAAACCTTGTTCATTTGTGCGTTTGTTTGCACCGTGAACCCCTTTGTTTTTAGAAACCACGTGGTAGGATTCAGTTCCGTTGTTCAGCAGGATAGCCAGCCGTCTGTAACGAGTTTGCCTTGTGTTCATTTTGAGCGGAGGTTGTCACAGTGGTGAAGACTTATTAAATATATTTTGCAGTAAGTAAAATTATAATTTTGTGTTAAAAAATAAGTGAAGTTATAGAAAATTCAGGAAAACGTAATAGGCTAAGCACGTGTTGATTTCCAGTGACGCCTAATTTCTGTGTAGGGTAACGGTGATAACACGTTGCATTCATTGTTATTCCGATTTTCTTTAATGGTTGGTGGTATTTAATATCTTTGAGGTAATATTTCATGGGATATTAATTTCTTTGTGGTAATATTTCATGGGATATTAATTTTTCTTTGTAACTCATTTAAAAGGGATATTTTTCGTACGATTGTGTTAAAATTGTTAACCTAAAGATAAAGGATTTACGATATCACATTCGATTTCATTTTTTTTTTCAGTCAGGGTATACGTTCATGTAGACAAAATATTTTTAAGTATAATTTCTTAAATTCATTTTTTTGTTAAAGGGAAAATATGTAAAGGGGTCGATTTCCTTAGCGAAGCAATAAGCAAACTCAGTGACATTGTTTGTTTTATTTAATTTATTATATTTTAAGTATAAATACACAGAGTCACAGAGTTGCAAGTGGTGGTGTTGCAATAATGTACCCATACATTTTTAAAATCCATTTTTCTTTTTTTATGTCTAGCATAGAAGATCCATCATAGGTGTGATTCCATTTTTTTTATGTCTAGCATAGAGGATCCATCATCGGTGTGATTCCATTTTTTTTTTGTCTAGCATAGAGGATCCCTCATCATTGTGATTCCATTTTTTATGACTAGCATACAGGATCACCCATCGTTGTGATTCCATTTTTTTTAGGACTAGCATAGAGGTTCACCCACAGTTGTGATTCCATTTTTTTTATGACTAGCGTAGAGGGTCACCCATCGATGTGATTCCATTTTTTTATGACTAGCATGGAGGGTCACTCATAGTTGTGATTCCATTTTTTTTATGGCTAGCATAGAGGGTCACCCATCGTTGTGATTCCATTTTTTATGACTGGCATAGAGGTTCACCCACAGTTGTGATTCCCTTTTTTTATGACTTGCATGGAGGGTCACTCATAGTTGCGATTCCATTTTTTTATGACTAGCATAGAGGATCACCCATAGTTGTGATTCCATTTTTTTATGACTAGCATAGAGGGTCACCCATTGTTGTTTCCATTTTTTATGTCTAGCATGGAGGGTCACCCATAGTCGTGACTCTATTTTTTTTATGACTAGCATAGAGGGTTACCCATCGTTGTGATTCCATTTTTTTTTTTTTTTTATGTTAATTGTTTTAGACACATTGCACAAAGGCCACCCATTGGCATGCTCCCTGTTTTTCTAGTTAGGCTACAGTTTAAATATTTGCGAGTCTTGCTATTCATAAATAGTTCTTGCCTAAGGGGTATTTTTACAGCCATGGTGTATTTTACCCAGCTCCATCTTTATCCTTTCTTCCGTGAAACTCTTGCGTAGGCTAGAGCGTCTTTCCCATCCGTGTAATTTATTGCAAGGTCAACATCATAGCTTGTGCTGTTGAGTTGATCTGGTCGCTGTCTCCAAGAACTTAGCAAAATGACTGCTGCTGAGATCAGTGCATTTGTGGATTTGGCAGAACAAGGATATGAGGGAGAGGCATTGCGGAAGTTCGAGCGGGAACTCACAAATGAAGCCAATGCCCGGAGAAGGACAGAACAAGAAAGGGTGCGGTATGAAAGAGAGATCTCGTATGAATTAAAGAAGCGGGAAATGGGGATTCGATTGGCACAGCTCAATAACTTGCCCCCTCAACCCAATGTTGCCAAAGTCCAGCAGGATAACTGCAGGGAGGTCCAGTGCATTGAAGGAGTCACCAAAGAACTCCCTACAGTGGAGTTCCAGATAACCACGACCCAGCTCCAAAGGAAGTGCGGACTAGGGGCAGTGAGTGATCTCAGACATGAGGGCTACGACTTGCGCTTGGGTCAAGAACCCATGAAGGCAGTACAGCAAGTGCCCCTCAGGTGCATGAAGGCTGCCAAGCTGGAGCCTAAAACTGTGAGGACGCGACCTGCAGGGGAAGACGACTGGCTAGGTGCCATTGACCTTGGTGAGGTAGCTTGGTTAAGTGAGGATGCCCAAGAGTCTTCCTCCTCCAGCAGTGAGTCTGAGCCTCGTACGCCAGAAGTTAATTCGGGTGAAGGTGTGCTGTTTCCCACCACAGGAGATAGAGCTACTTCAAGCACCATGTCGGAGGTCTCAGAGGAGGGGCAGGAGTCTCCCTCTTCCAGCCATGAGTCTGAGCCGAGTAACCGCAAATTCTCCACTGATGAAGCTGTGCTACTTACCACCACTAGCAATAGGGGTACTTCAAACACCAGGGCAGAGATCTCAGAGGAGGCAAAAAGGGAAGCACCCATCAGCCCAGAGACCCTAAAGAGCCAGACAGACCTCATCAGATTCCAGCATTTGGACGAGAGGCTGGAAGACTACAGGGCACCTGCCTACTCGGACGAGGCTGGAATAAGCATTCTTCTTCATAATGTGTTGGTGGATTATGTAGGTCTCCTGCCCCGCAGTAAGCGCGGAAGTCGTTTCCGATTAGCAATGATCGATCAGTTCACATGCTACCTCGAAGCTGTGCCGACTAGGTATACCAGTGCCTATCGTGCTGACCACGAGTTCCCACTGACCTTCGTGACAGATTATAACCCAGTAACCTACTAGGCAGAGCTCCAAAATAAGAATAAAGGGCTCAAGAGGTGGGCATAGGCCTCCAGAACTACAGCTGGAAGGTTGAGCGCATAAAGAGGCACAGATAATAAAATAGCAGATGTGCTCTCCCGGCATTAGTGCTCAGTGCACAGTGCCATGTCCTAGCCTGTAGTCATAGTCAGTAAGTTAATCTAGGTTGTATGAAAAAATATTAATTGGCCTTGGTGTCTCCCCAGGTAGATAAACTTGAGGAGCCATCTTGGCATCAGTGGTTGCATTTAATGTATTTTTATGTATTTATTTTATCTTTTGTCATATATGTCAATTTGCTTTAATTTCATGAGTCCCAATGCACTAGGTCACTTAACTTTCAACTATTTTAGCATTTTCCCCTTTTTTTTTTTGTTGCCTCACAGCCTGCATGCTTACTTTTATGTGGCAGTTACAGTTAATATACTATCAAAATAAAGTAAAATTATGACCCTAGTTGCAGCTTAGAAATTAATTCATTATCGTGGTGAGACTCACTGAGTGAGGAGTCATTAAGGCTAGTGGCTTCAGATGTTGCTTGCAGAGTTATTGTCTTGTTTTAGGACAAAATCTTTGCTAAAATGGGGGGCTGTTATTCCTGGCGGTCATTGCGCCACTTTTTTCAAACAAAAGACCCCGCCAGCAAGGACCAGTCGAAATGCCACGAGCGTTGGGACCCTCCCTAGAGCCTCACCACCTCTGCCCACCCATCCTATGCTCGTCTACTCCCCTAAGGTCTCATTTTCAGACATCTTTAAGAACCACGTCGCAGCTCCTGGAGAAGTCAGGAGTAGGCCTATTGATGGGGGGTGTCGGGAGATGAGGAAAAGGCCAATGACCAATGGGACAGTGGTCAGGCCGATTACCGCCCTCACAATTGGGGGAGAATGGGGGTTTAGTCAACCTAGGAACGGTTGGCAACTTTCTTCGCTAACCAACCTCCACGAGAGCATCATCTTTCTTCGCTCTCAAGACTCCATCAGAGCAGAACCTGTGACACGTCCTCCACAAGAGAAGAAAGAGAGTCCTTTTTATCAAGGAAAGGTGTCTGTACTTGAGATCCTCATCATCCTTACCCAGCCTTCCATTTCCTTCCCTTATCACATCCCATCCTTTCCTTTATCCTAGCGAAAGATCCTACCCCCTGAACCTCTTTTATCCCATTCCTTATATCCCAACCACGTGTGCCGTTTACTCCTAACCTTAATTAATTCACCGTGACAGTGTTGATTCCCACGTAATAGTGTTTAAATTCCTAAGTTGTGCACTTTTATTTTATAAGCTTAAAAGTTTTAACCACACAACTTCATCGTGTTCCCAGCCTGTAGAAGTAAGTGTTCGGTTAATAATTCAATTTATTTCCCTTTCCAGGGAATGAGATTGCTGTACTGAACCATCACCCACAGTCCACCCAACTCCACATGAAGCAACTCGTGGCTTAAATTAAAATATAGTTATCTATTGTGCTCCCCTTTTTATTAATTTTAGTTGTTGTTGCCCTGAGTTCCTTAAGCAAGGTCGGGCTCACAAGCACGGGCGTAACAGAATTATATATATGTATATATATATATATATATATATATATATATATATATATATATATATATATATATATATATACATATATATATATATGTGTATATATATATATATATATATATATATATATATATATATATATGTATCATTATCATTATCATCGTTATCATCGTAATCATCATCATCAGCATCATCTCCTCATCAGCCTATTGACGACAGGACCCTCGGTTAGATTTCAGAAGTCGTCTCTATATTGAGTTTTTAAATCAATACTTCTCCATTCATCATCTCCTACTTCAAGCTTCATAGTCTTCAGCCATGTAGGCCTGGGCTTCCCAACTCTTCTACAGTAGTGCCTTGTGGAGCCCAGTTGAAAGTTTGGTGAACTAATCTTTTGGCGAGTGCAAAGAGCATGCCCAAACCATCTCCATCTACCTCTAACCATGATCTCATCCATATATAGCACTCAAGTAATCTCTCTTATAGTTACTTTTCTAATACTGTCCTGCCATTTAACTTCCAATATTATTCTGAGGGTTTTGCTCTCAAATCTACAAAATCTGTTGAAAATTGTTTCATTGTAATACCACGACTCATGTCCATACATTACCACCGATCTCAGTAAACTGATATATAGCCTGATTTTCACATATAATTTCAGGAGATTTGATTCCAAATTTTATTCAACCTAAATATTGTCTGATTAGCAATTTTCATTCTTTCATTAAACTCAAATTATGAAGATTCTGTATTAGATATCATAGTTCCTGAATATTTAAATGTTTCCACCTCATTATCCTTTCTCCTTCCAATGATATTTCATCTACCATTGCATATTCCGTTCTCATCATCTCTGTCTTTCTTCTATTTACCTTAAGTTCAACCTCATAAGATATTTCATGCATTCTGGTAAGCAAGCTTTGCAAGTCCTGAGGTGTTCTGCTAATAAGGACAACGTCATCAGCATACTCTAGGTCATCTAATTTCCTGTAACCAATCCAGTCCAATCCCTCTCCACCATCCCCAACTGTTCTATGCATTACAAAATCCATGAGGAGGATAAACAACATAGGTGACAACACACACACACACACACACACACACATATATATATATATATATATATATATATATATATGTGTGTGTGTGTGTGTATATATTTATATCTATAAATATATATATATATATTTATATATTCACACACACACACACACACACATATATATATATATATATATATATATATATATATATATATATATTCAAATAAGCCATATATATTTTTGATATATTAATGTCTGGATTCTCTTAACGACCTCGGGATCAGAGCCCCAGGCGAAATCACACAAAGACAAGAGCTTGGCTCCGGCCGGGAATCGAACCCTGGTCGGCAAGCTTATATAGACAGTGACTAACCCACTTGGCCACGAAGAAAGATAAAAGTCAATGACAATTCTACTGTACTTATACCTGTCGAATTCAGGTATTTTGTACTTAGAACTGAAATCAACCCATCTTCACCATCGTAGCTAATTGGTAGTTTGTTACTTGGCATTCAATTAATGATAAATTTCGCACATTTTTACGTGTTTTTCATATTCAAATAAGCCATATATATTTTTGATATATTAATGTCTGGATTCTCTTAACGACCTCGGGATCAGAGCCCCAGGCGAAATCACACAAAGACAAGAGCTTGGCTCCAGCCGGGAATCGAACCCTGGTCGGCAAGCTTATATAGACAGTGACTAACCCACTTGGCCACGAAGAAAGATAAAAGTCAATGACAATTCTACTGTACTTATACCTGTCGAATTCAGGTATTTTGTACTTAGAACTGAAATCAACCCATCTTCACCATCGTAGCTAATTGGTAGTTTGTTACTTGGCATTCAATTAATGATAAATTTCGCACATTTTTACGTGTTTTTCATATTCAAATAAGCCATATATATTTTTGATATATTAATGTCTGGATTCTCTTAACGACCTCGGGATCAGAGCCCCAGGCGAAATCACACAAAGACAAGAGCTTGGCTCCGGCCGGGAATCGAACCCTGGTCGGCAAGCTTATATAGACAGTGACTAACCCACTTGGCCACGAAGAAAGATAAAAGTCAATGACAATTCTACTGTACTTATACCTGTCGAATTCAGGTATTTTGTACTTAGAACTGAAATCAACCCATCTTCACCATCGTAGCTAATTGGTAGTTTGTTACTTGGCATTCAATTAATGATAAATTTCGCACATTTTTACGTGTTTTTCATATTCAAATAAGCCATATATATTTTTGATATATTAATGTCTGGATTCTCTTAACGACCTCGGGATCAGAGCCCCAGGCGAAATCACACAAAGACAAGAGCTTGGCTCCGGCCGGGAATCGAACCCTGGTCGGCAAGCTTATATAGACAGTGACTAACCCACTTGGCCACGAAGAAAGATAAAAGTCAATGACAATTCTACTGTACTTATACCTGTCGAATTCAGGTATTTTGTACTTAGAACTGAAATCAACCCATCTTCACCATCGTAGCTAATTGGTAGTTTGTTACTTGGCATTCAATTAATGATAAATTTCGCACATTTTTACGTGTTTTTCATATTCAAATAAGCCATATATATTTTTGATATATTAATGTCTGGATTCTCTTAACGACCTCGGGATCAGAGCCCCAGGCGAAATCACACAAAGACAAGAGCTTGGCTCCGGCCGGGAATCGAACCCTGGTCGGCAAGCTTATATAGACAGTGACTAACCCACTTGGCCACGAAGAAAGATAAAAGTCAATGACAATTCTACTGTACTTATACCTGTCGAATTCAGGTATTTTGTACTTAGAACTGAAATCAACCCATCTTCACCATCGTAGCTAATTGGTAGTTTGTTACTTGGCATTCAATTAATGATAAATTTCGCACATTTTTACGTGTTTTTCATATTCAAATAAGCCATATATATTTTTGATATATTAATGTCTGGATTCTCTTAACGACCTCGGGATCAGAGCCCCAGGCGAAATCACACAAAGACAAGAGCTTGGCTCCGGCCGGGAATCGAACCCTGGTCGGCAAGCTTATATAGACAGTGACTAACCCACTTGGCCACGAAGAAAGATAAAAGTCAATGACAATTCTACTGTACTTATACCTGTCGAATTCAGGTATTTTGTACTTAGAACTGAAATCAACCCATCTTCACCATCGTAGCTAATTGGTAGTTTGTTACTTGGCATTCAATTAATGATAAATTTCGCACATTTTTACGTGTTTTTCATATTCAAATAAGCCATATATATTTTTGATATATTAATGTCTGGATTCTCTTAACGACCTCGGGATCAGAGCCCCAGGCGAAATCACACAAAGACAAGAGCTTGGCTCCGGCCGGGAATCGAACCCTGGTCGGCAAGCTTATATAGACAGTGACTAACCCACTTGGCCACGAAGAAAGATAAAAGTCAATGACAATTCTACTGTACTTATACCTGTCGAATTCAGGTATTTTGTACTTAGAACTGAAATCAACCCATCTTCACCATCGTAGCTAATATATCAAAAATATATATGGCTTATTTGAATATGAAAAACACGTAAAAATGTGCGAAATTTATCATTAATTGAATGCCAAGTAACAAACTACCAATTAGCTACGATGGTGAAGATGGGTTGATTTCAGTTCTAAGTACAAAATACCTGAATTCGACAGGTATAAGTACAGTAGAATTGTCATTGACTTTTATCTTTCTTCGTGGCCAAGTGGGTTAGTCACTGTCTATATAAGCTTGCCGACCAGGGTTCGATTCCCGGCCGGAGCCAAGCTCTTGTCTTTGTGTGATTTCGCCTGGGGCTCTGATCCCGAGGTCGTTAAGAGAATCCAGACATTAATATATCAAAAATATATATGGCTTATTTGAATATGAAAAACATGTAAAAATGTGCGAAATTTATCATTAATTGAATGCCAAGTAACAAACTACCAATTAGCTACAATGGTGAAGATGGGTTGATTTCAGTTCTAAGTACAAAATACCTGAATTCGACAGGTATAAGTACAGTAGAATTGTCATTGACTTTTATCTTTCTTCGTGGCCAAGTGGGTTAGTCACTGTCTATATAAGCTTGCCGACCAGGGTTCGATTCCCGGCCGGAGCCAAGCTCTTGTCTTTGTGTGATTTCGCCTGGGACTCTGATCCCGAGGTCGTTAAGAGAATCCAGACATTAATATATCAAAAATATATATGGCTTATTTGAATATGAAAAACACGTAAAAATGTGCGAAATTTGTCATTAATTGAATGCCAAGTAACAAACTACCAATTAGCTACGATGGTGAAGATGGGTTGATTTCAGTTCTAAGTACAAAATACCTGAATTCGACAGGTATAAGTACAGTAGAATTGTCATTGACTTTTATCTTTCTTCGTGGCCAAGTGGGTTAGTCACTGTCTATATAAGCTTGCCGACCAGGGTTCGATTCCCGGCCGGAGCCAAGCTCTTGTCTTTGTGTGATTTCGCCTGGGGCTCTGATCCCGAGGTCGTTAAGAGAATCCAGACATTAATATATCAAAAATATATATGGCTTATTTGAATATGAAAAACACGTAAAAATGTGCGAAATTTATCATTAATTGAATGCGAAGTAACAAACTACCAATTAGCTACGATGGTGAAGATGGGTTGATTTCAGTTCTAAGTACAAAATACCTGAATTCGACAGGTATAAGTACAGTAGAATTGTCATTGACTTTTATCTTTCTTCGTGGCCAAGTGGGTTAGTCACTGTCTATATGAGCTTGCCGACCAGGGTTCGATTCCCGGCCGGAGCCAAGCTCTTGTCTTTGTGTGATTTCGCCTGGGGCTCTGATCCCGAGGTCGTTAAGAGAATCCAGACATTAATATATCAAAAATATATATGGCTTATTTGAATATGAAAAACACGTAAAAATGTGCGAAATTTATCATTAATTGAATGCCAAGTAACAAACTACCAATTAGCTACGATGGTGAAGATGGGTTGATTTCAGTTCTAAGTACAAAATACCTGAATTCGACAGGTATAAGTACAGTAGAATTGTCATTGACTTTTATCTTTCTTCGTGGCCAAGTGGGTTAGTCACTGTCTATATAAGCTTGCCGACCAGGGTTCGATTCCCGGCCGGAGCCAAGCTCTTGTCTTTGTGTGATTTCGCCTGGGGCTCTGATCCCGAGGTCGTTAAGAGAATCCAGACATTAATATATCAAAAATATATATGGCTTATTTGAATATGAAAAACACGTAAAAATGTGCGAAATTTATCATATATATATATATATACATATATATATATATATATATATATATATACTGTATATATATACGTATATATATATATATATATATATATATATATATATATATACATATATACATATACATATATATGTATATATGTATATATATATATATATATATATATATATATATATATATATATATATATATATATATATGCACATATATATGAATATGCACAAACACACATGCACATATATATATATATATATATATATATATATACATATATATATATATCATATATATATATATATATATATATATAAGCACGGGCAAACCTAATTTTCCGTTGCGATTATGCCCTCAGCAGCCTTCATTCACATGTATATATCTTATTAAGAAAGGTAATTGTACTATAAATGTAAAATGATATGGTCTAATCACAACGATATTGCCATTATTATTGTCCCTTTATTTTAAAATTCCTACATGATTTAATGGTTTTGTCATTCCTTCGACAGCTTTTGAAAGGTTGAATTCATATTCAGCTAAATTTATCATATCTAAATCATTTAGCCAATTAAAAACCTTGGCAATAATTGACAGATATTAGCTTCAAAAGACATCGTGCAATCTCATTATAACATATCATTAAACCCTTATCCTAAACGAAGCATTCCTTCTATATTTGAAGTTCACATCTTAATGAGAGCTATTTAATAAACAATGAGTTCTCAACTGACTTTTGTTTTAATAATAACTTTATTAATGATCGTTTTATTACAGCACCCATTAATGAGTGGTTCGAGAGACACCGGTTAAGTCTTCAGGCCATTCAAGGACAATGAATATGAAAATCAATTCAATCACCACCCCCCCCCCCCCCCCCCAACAGAATATTATATAAACTGGAATAAATAAAACTGACCAACTGAGCCAATTTTTTATAAGGACGTATAACAAACAATTTGTTTCTTTAGAGATTGATTAAATCTGAGGCCCCATTATTAACCCCCAAGAATAATGATTAAAGTCTTTCTGCGAATAATTATTTTCAGGTATACCGGCAATACAAAATAAAATGACCATAGAGAAAAGCATGTTTAAGAATAATAGGACTTTGCAACACACAAAAATACGTTGTTGACACTTGCCTCGGCAGGAAGGTAATTCCACTAAGTTGGATAAATCTGCCAAAGGATCCTTAACACATTTTTGAGAGTTCTTTGGGTGTATTACAGTATATTGGTTCCTCAAAAAGTGGCACTTAATAGCATTAATATAACCAGGTAGTACCACTTGTACTACGAAGGTAACAGTAGACTGACCCCGGATTTAACAACCTGAGCCTCACGAGATAAGGTGCATTAGTTTATACACCACCAAGGGCAGCCGTGTCTAAGTATCAGTCAATTTTAAAGGGAATAGCTTAATGTGGATTCGTTCGAGCTACAGCTGATGAACCCTCAATGTAGACAAATAAATCAGCTTTTTTTTATTGAAAACCTAGTAGTTGAATTATGAGATTGGTAGTGAATGAAAATACTTCTCTATTAGGTGAAACAAAGTAAAACAGACCATTAAGCGCACACACAAATATACATACCAGTATGTGCTTCGTGACTATTCACGCACACACACACACACACTATATATATATATATATATATATATATATATATATATATATATATATATATATGCATTTGAAGATGGACTTTTCCATAATATAACGAAAATATAACGACTGTTTTTCATCGCTAGCACCCAATAAAATGACATGCTTTTAGATACTCATACTCTCTCTCTCTCTCTCTCTCTCTCTCTCTCTCTCTCTCTCTCTCTCTCTCTCTCTCTCTCTCGCCTTCTGACTTCTTCCCCTTCCTTTTCCTCCTCCTTTTTATTCTACTTTTTTTCTTCTTCCACCTGAATGGGGTCATTGTCGTTCAACGCTTTGCTAAAGATCATTTCAAGTGATCGGACAACCATGTAATGCCTTTCTCAATGGAGCCTCCATCACATCTGACAATCCAACCGCTAGTACCACCAATCTGTCTGTCTGTCTATGTTCTCATTCTTTATTATATTCTATTTAGTACCACATCCTTATATGCCGAGGATTTCATTATATGGAGCCTGGAATATCTATTTCAATGTTTGTCTGTCTGTATTTCATCATCTACTTCTGTCTCAAGAAATATTCCATCACCCTAATCCATGCTCTCTCTCTCTCTCTCTCTCTCTCTCTCTCTCTCTCTCTCTCTCTCTCTCTCTCTCTCTCTCTCTCTCTCTCTCTCTCACTATCGTCGGACTAATTGCCCAATTACCATGATCTCACAGTCTCATCCTACGGCATGAATCTAATTGGCACATATTACTCTCTAAATACTTCACACCATGATCATACAGCATTCATATTCTCATATCCCGTTCATCTATCATATGCACCATAAACATAACTATACTAATGAAACTGATTATAGCATCAGTAAAAATAAATCAATAATGAATACACACACACACACACATATATATATACACACATACATACATATATATATATATATATATATATATATATATATATATATATATATATATATATATATATATATATACAAGTATTGGAGAGGAATACCAACCATGAATATTCAGATACTGTACTTTGGTAATCAATGAAATCCACCAGACCCAGTAAAGTTAAAAAAAAAAAGTATGTTCACATTTAAAGGTGCTGGAATAGAATAACCAGGGCGAAATCTTTTCGAAATTAAATTCGTTATTTTACTTTTATAAGCAAAATATAACTGCAGAAAAAACATAATATTCCTTCAAATATGCCCTTTCCTAATAAAGCCTCCCTGTTCTCAACAACGCTTTGGGGATGAAGTTGCTAGCCTCATGTCCTTCCCTGGGTGTTGATTCAAAGGTTGGGTAACGGTCAATCTTCTGAATGAGAATCAACACGGGCACACCAACCAGAGCAAAGCTTTTTTCTCAGAGAAAAATGAAAGGAAATTCATGACATTTTATTTGTATGTATTGATGTACTACCATCACCATTATCAGCCGTTACTAGTCCACTGCAGAACAAAGGCAACAGACATGTCCTTCCAATTGCATCTGTTTATGGTCTTTCTGTGCCAATCCTCGCCCGCAAACTCCCTTAGCTCGTCGATTCATCGTCTTCTCTTCCTTCCTCTGCTTCCTTTACAATCTCGAGAGCCCCACCCTGTTATTCTTAATGTCCATCTATTGTCTTCCATTCTCATTAAATGTCCGGCCCATATCCATTTCTTTTTCTTACAAGTTGTTAGAGCATTGTCTACTTTAGTTTCCTCTCGTATCCAAGTTGTTCCTTTTCTGGCACTTAATGTTATGTTACCCCATCATTATATTTTCCATAGCTCTTTTAGTTGAAACTAGCTTATATTCTAAGGCTTTAGTAAGGTTCCAAGTTTCTGATGCATAAGTTAATACTGGTTGGACCATTTCATTATTTTCTTTTTAAGAGAAAGTGGTATTTCCCTTTTTAAAATCTCATTTTGTTTACCATCCGATGTTTATACTTCTTTCAATTTTGGTCTCATGTCCTTTGAAAGCA
>NC_090743.1:56999293-57004293 GCF_036898095.1 Palaemon carinicauda
TTTGCAATACTAATTTATAACGCAAAACCGAAGAATTGGCAAATCATTAAAAATACGCAACATATTAGCAGCATGCAAATGTCTTTAATTGTTCTTAAATATATCTTAAGACTCCTCTCTCTCTCTCTCTCTCTCTCTCTCTCTCTCTCTCTCTCTCTCTCTCTCTCTCTCTCTCTCTCTCTCTCATAGCACACTATGAAAACATATACAAAAATATGATAAGTGAAAAAGGCACAGATTTTGCAAAAGCCTTTGACAAGGTAGACCACAATATATTAGAGAAAAAATGAGAAAGCATAATATTGTGGGAAAGATAGGAAAATGGGTAAAAGAATTCCTGCAAAACAGAAAACAGATAGTGGTTGCAAATAACGAGAAATCGGATGAAGCTCAGGTAATATCTGGCGTGCCACAAGGTACGGTTTTAGCTGCACTGCTGTTTGTTATTATGATCTCAGACATAGCCTGTGATGTTGAAAACTCTGTAGTTGGAAGTTTCGCCGATGACATAAGAATAAGTAGAGAAATTACTTGTGATGAAGATAGGAACTCACTACAAAGAGATCTAAACAAAATATATGAATGGGCGGAGATAAATAGGATGGTATTTAACTCCGATAAATTCGAATCAATGAATTATGGAAACAGAGAAGGAATGGCATATGCATACAAGGGACCTAATAACGAGCCAATCACAAACAAGGAAGCAATTAAAGACCTTGGTGTAATGTTAAATAGGAATATGTTATGCAACGACCAAATAGCAACACTGTTGGCTAAATGTAAAGCAAAAATGGGAATGTTATTCAGACACTTTAAAACAAGAAAAGCTGAACACATGATTATGCTTTACGTACGTAGTACACTCGAGTACTGCAATGTGATATGGTACCCACACTACCAAAAGGATATTGCACAAATAGAGAGTGTACAAAGGTCCTATACTGCTAGAATAGAAGAAGTTAAGGATCTTGACTACTGGGAAAGACTGCTAATTTTAAAACTATACAGTCTAGAAAGGAGAAGAGAACGCTACATGATAATACAAGCATGGAAGCAAATAGAAGGAATTACTGAAAACATCATGGAGCTAAAAATATCAGAAAGAGCAAGCCGAGGTAGATTAATAGTGCCAAAAAATATACCAGGAAAACTAAGGAAGACGCACAGGACATTAATCCACTACGCACCAGCATCGATAATGCAGCGACTATTTAATGTGCTGCCAGCTCATCTAAGAAACATATCAGGAGTGAGCGTAGATGTGTTTAAGAATAAGCTCGATAAATACCTAAGATGCATCCCAGACCATCCAAGACTGGAAGATGCAAAATACACCGGAAGATGTATTAGCAACTCTCTGGTGGATATACGAGGGGCCTCACACTGAGGGACCTGGGGGAACCCAAACAAAAAATAAGGCAATAAAGCATAAGTCTCTCTCTCTCTCTCTCTCTCTCTCTCTCTCTCTCTCTCTCTCTATATATATATATATATATATATATATATATATATATATATATATATGTATATATATATATGTATATATATATATATATATATATATATATATATATATATATATATATATATATATATATAAATCTCCTCAGCACACGTGGATTTGGTAATAATCACCCTAGGTTTACTTCATTTAATCATATAATCTCTCTCTCTCTCTCTCTCTCTCTCTCTCTCTCTCTCTCTCTCTCTCTCTCTCTCTCAAATGCACATTTTTCTACATGTACAAGTGAAACTCATATATTGTCTCCCCATACATTCATTCCTCAATTTTCTTTCGGATCCTGTGTCTCTCCGGCACTACTCACCCCTTATCACTTAGTCCAAAGTGAGGAGTAAATGGCCCTCTATAGTCTCAACAATAAAGGGGTTCACGCCATACTGAAATAAACTGTCAGATTTATGCATTAGAATACGAGGGAAGAGGCTATACTTCAAATGACTGCTTTGCATTTGCATTTGCCGTTTTTGAAGCAAATACAATAGAGAGAGAGAGAGAGAGAGAGAGAGAGAGAGAGAGAGAGAGAGAGAGAGAGAGAGAGAGAGAGAGAGAGAGATATCCAATCTGGTTGGCAACTTCATCTTCAGGAAGGGATAAATCTAAAATAGCAGTGGGTAAACTCTAAGGGAAATTGAATCCCATTTTCATATCCGCAACTATTTCCCATTTGGAAATCTGAAAACCAAAATTTCCGGATCATAATTAGGGTGCCTTCTTTAGTAAACGCACATACCACTATTAATATATAAATATAAGCATATACATACAAAATAAATACATGTATGTTTATATATACATTTATGATTATATTGATTTTCTCATTAGGGAGATAAAAATGCATCGGTGGTTCTTTTTGTTATTATCAGTAGGCCTAACCTTGAACTTAATTTCCAGTTTTATTCTACAGATCCACATTGGATTTTTCAAGAAAAGGTTCCAAAAATCACTTGCATATAATTTTGCATCATCACAAAATTTTTATTGATTACAGAGATTATAAAACTAAATGGCAATACAGAGAGCAAGAGATAAAATTATATTCATATTTTCTATTTTGGAGATGTTTACAAAATCAGGTGGTGGCTCCAGATAAAACAAAAAGTCTTCGCCATATTCATACTTCAACAGCCGAATAGTGGATGAACTCCCTTAGGATTGTATCATCCACAATACAATCCCACTCATAGACTTGCAAAAACGTCTCATCAACAATACATCGAACACACATCCACAAAATGTATCATTCACACTTCAGACAGTTTTTTATTTATTGTTCATTCTCATCCTATATGAAGAATCAAAATGTTCTTTGAAAAGTGAATGCCACATCCTTATAATTCCTACTCATAGTTACGCAAATAAACGCACAATAACAACAAATGACCCAGTTTCTAGTCCACAGGAGGTCAAAGGGCACAGACATGTCCTTTTACATGTTTAGGGTTTGGCTAGTTTTCATCACCACGCTGGCCAGTGCGTATTGGTGATGGTCAGAGAATTCAGTCTGAAAGCAAACCAACCTAGTATGGTGGGTCATGACTAGTATATATTTACTAATCATGGAGATATACAAACCCTTACACCACGTTGAAGTATCCCCACTCAGATATATATATATATATATATATATATATATATATATATATATATATATATATATATATATACTGTACATACATAAATGTATATACATATACTGTACTTATAAATCCTATACATATGCTTATTTTACACACACACCTATATATATATATATATATATATATATATATATATATATATATATGTATATATATACATATATATACATATACATATATATATATATATATATATATATATATATATGTATATATATATACATATATATATATATATATATATATATATATATATATATATATATATATATATATATAGGTATTACAACTGTTCAGCGAGAACAAATTCTTCAGCCTAGCCTGGCCTTCCTTTCGTATATTTTAAATCTTACGGCAAAAAAAGAAAAAAAAACAAAAAACAATAGAGCTTTACGCTGGTTCTAATTTTCCAAACTAATTTGAGTTCTAACCTTTTTTTCCCTTGGAAAGCCACAAAACACACCTCAATATCATCCCGCCATTTTGTCTCGGTCATCCTCTCAATATTTCAAACTACTTTCCCAAAATAGAGCGGCGAGACGATTAATTTTCTCTTATTTTGAAGATTTGGTGTATTCAAGTCCTTAAAAATTAAGATAAAAAGAATAAAACTGTATTATCACTACTTTCCTTTCACTTTATATATACAAGTTTCAAACATGCAATAATAACATACATTCGTTCACATATCAATAATCTCAGTCTATTTTTTTCTTTAAGATTAATAACCGTATAAATTATCTTGATTGCAAAAATTCACGAAAAAAAAAAAACATCGTTCATCATAATCTTCTTACACAAGCAAAATTTATTAAAATTCAACACTGGTAAATTTGCCCACCAAAGTCAACACATTAACCAAGTTATAAAGCACGTACACAAACACTACATCGGTGACATCATCCATGACGAAAGCAATGACGTCATCGATGTAGGGCAGGAGTGCTGCACTTTCTAGCCCACTTACACCGAGTGATAAACTCACACTGAGCTCAGGTAAACATCAGACAATACTTCCCACTTAATCTGTACCTATCCTGTGCCCACAATCTCTCTCTCTCTCTCTCTCTCTCTCTCTCTCTCTCTCTCTCTCTCTCTCTCTCTCTCTCTCACACCTGTTACGCACTGACAATCTGAAACAGTATGAAAATAGCTTTTAAAAAATACACAGCGTAATTAACATGTACATGGACCAAAAATAAAGCCTCGCTATTCCAGAAAAAAAGTGGCGACAGTTACCACTGATTGTATAAAAAGCTATCTAATAATAGGTCATTTTCGCGTAATGATTGTTTACAAAACAGGCAAATAAGCTGCTTTAACCAAAAGAGATGAGGCGTATTAAGCTTGAATATTGTCTAAAATATATCTAGCACTGTGAAGTCCTTATACTCATCGATATGGCTTAAGTCATAGTCATAGCAACTTGGTTTATAGATGAAGTTATTGTTGATCAAACTGGTGTAAGCTAATTATGGCAACGACATTTTTTTTTCATATGGATGAAGAATGTAAAGAATAAAGGGACATTGATATTCACATTATGAGCTAAGAAGAGGGAAAATTCTAAGTAGAAATCCGATATACTGATATAAGAAATTCAAATAATAGATAGGGTCTAAACTCAAAAATCGCGAAGAAAAACAAATTCCGGAATATCCGTATTCCTGCCAAAAGAATTCCGAGCAGGTGTGCTCCTTTCTCATGCGTTATTTCAGTCGGAGTTCTCTTCCCAAAATATTGGCTGTGTTTTCTTCAAACTTCATGTCGCCTCTTCCCATATTGTCTGCCTCCCTTAAACTTTCCGGCATATGCAGATCACAATCTACGAGCTGTTC
>NC_090743.1:57014293-57024293 GCF_036898095.1 Palaemon carinicauda
GGGATATAAGAAACAAGAGCAATCACAGTTTTCTGACCTCTGCTAAAGGTTAATGGAGTCGTCCGTGGCCTAAGATCTATCTGTTGGGAATTTCGTCATAATCCGTCAATTTGTTTGACGTTATCTTTAAAATAGATAAAACAAGCAAATCCAGATCTGGATCCTGATCACCTCCAAAATTTTAAGGGGTCGTCCACGACCTAAGATCTATCTGTGGTTAAAATTTCGCCCAAAACGGTCGAGCAGTTTTGACGTTATCTTTAAAATGGCAAAAAATGCAAATCCAGATCCAGTTCCAGATCATCTCCAAATTTTAATGAAGCCTTCCATGACCTAAGATCTATCTGTGATGAAAATTTCGTCAAAATCTGTAGGATAGTTTTGATGCAATCCTGTCCACAATCACACAGAAAAATAAACAAATAAACTAAAATCAAGATCCAGATCATCTCCAAAATTTGATGAGGTCCATGACCTATGATCTACCTGTGGTGAAAATTTCATCAAAAAACCTCGAGTAGTTTTGACGTAATCCTGTTATCAGATAAAAGAATAAGGCAAATCTAAATCTGGAATCCGGATCCAGATCCGGAGCAGATCCAAAATCCAAAGGGATCGTCCATAACCTAAGGTCTATCTTCGGTAAAAATTTCATCGTAATCCTCTCCACAGACACACACACAAATGTCCACAGACAAATAAATAAACCAACCCGATCATATGACCTGCTTGGCGGAGGAAATAACTTTGCCAACAGAAATAATGAAACAAATGAGTTGGTACCAAACATGAGAGTAGGAAAAGTAAAGAAAGCATTAAAAGCTATGAAATAGAGGCAAAGCAGCAGGTGATGATGTCCTAACAATTGATGACATAGTAGTAAAACTCGCTCAAATTTACACAAAATGTTTGGATGAATGCTTAATGCCTATAGCTTTGAAAATCCTTTTCATTATATTATTTAACAAAAAGAGACACAAAAGACCTGAAAAATTACTGCACAATAAGTTTACTTTCCGTAATACATAAAATATTTATAAAGATCTTATTAGGCCGAATAGAAAGACAAACCACATACGTATAGCATTTATAGACTATGAGAAAGCTTTTGATTCTTTCAAAACCTTAGCAGTAATGAAAGCCCTTCTAAGGCAAGGAATAGATGAATCCTATGTTAGAACACTTATAGATATCTATACAGGAAGTACAGTAATTCTAAAACTATACAAATATAGTGAGAACATTCTTGTCGAGAAAGGAGTTAGACAAGGATACCCCATCTCTCCTATATTTTTCATAGCATGCCTTAAAAAACTTTAAGAATTTAGATTGGGAAAATATAAGAATTAATATTAATTTGGAATACATTAACAACTTGAAATTTTCAGATAACACAGTTGTGTTTAGTGAATCATGGAAGGAACTGCAAAAGATAATAGAAGATTTAAACTGAGAAACCAGAAATGTATGGATGAGAATGAATGCAAGTAAATCTAAGATAGTGAAAATGTAGAGACAACAAATAAGAGTTATGGAAGAACCTCTAGAGATTGTTAATGAATATATATATTAGGGCAGACAGTAATTGTTTCCCAGGACACGAGACCGAGGTTGAAAGAAGGATAAGCATGGGAAATTTAAAATACCACTTTCTTTAAAAAGAAAAGTATTTAATGTAATAATCCTAACAGTTTTAACTTATGCAGCAGAAATTTGGACCCCTTACTAAATCCTTAGAACATAAGCTAGTTACAACTGAAAGAGCTATGGACAGAATAATGATAGGCTTAACACTGAGACAGAAAAAGAGCAACATGGATGCGAGAGCAAACTAAAGTAGAGGATATTCTAACAACAGGTTAGGAGAAGAAATGGGCATGGACAGGACATATAATGAGAATGACAGATAACAGATGGACATTAAGAAAAACAGAATGGGTCCCTAAAAATAGCAAAAGAAGCAGGGAAAGGAAGAGAAAACGATGGATATACGAACTAAGAAAGTTTGCCGGTGAGAACTGGCATACAAATACCATAAACACACGGAAGTTGAAGAACATGTCTGAGGCCTTTCTTCTGCAGTGGACAATAAATGGCTCATGATGATGATGATATAAACACATACATATATATATATATATATATATATATATATATATATATATATGTGTGTGTGTGTGTGTGTGTGTGTGTGTTTGTGTGTGTGTAAACTAGACACAGAAAATCAACAGTGAAACAGAGTGATTATTTAAACAAATAAATAAATGAGTGATTATATTGCAAAATTATAACAAGCGTTCATAGACACAGAAAAAATAATAACCAGAGTAATTGTTTAAAAAAAAATAATAAATTAAGGATTATATTGTAAAATAATGTGTTCTAAAACACCCCGAAAACTTACGCAAGAAATAGGTTGTATAAATAATCTTTTAGGAAAATGAAAGCCATATAAAATGTCAACAAAAAGTGAGAGAGTGATTTATACTTAGTTTTTTCTCCTTATAAAAGTTAATGGTGAAAAAGGTTTTCTGGAATCAGCAATGCTACAAGAACTACATAAATCTCTCTCTCTCTCTCTCTCTCTCTCTCTCTCTCTCTCTCTCTCTCTCTCTCTCTCTCTCTCTCTCTCTCTCTCCTTTCGATGATACAAAGATGGATATTCATCATTGTATTTATCGTTACTCCAAGGCTTCTATGGCAGAGAAAATCTAAAAAGATTTATATATAATGTTTATGTAAATCATGTTTTGTCAGATAATAGGAGACGAAAATACAATTATCATTTGCTTATTTACTGGATCACTTTTTAATTTATCTCTTAAGATAAAGTTCATTCAACCTGTTTTTAATGTTCTTAATAATTCATATGCCATTCCGAATAGATTTCTTTCAAAAATATCGAGACTAGCATTTACACCAATGAGCTGTTTCGCCTAAAGTGTTGACATCAACTGCTAATTCATAAACATATCTACATAAACGCGCGCGAGTGGACATACACACACGCTATATATATATATATATATATATATATATATATATATATATATATATATATATATATATATATATATATATGTGTGTGTGTGTGTGTGTGTGTGTGTGTGTGATGCAATTTTCCCCCATCGGGAAGGGAGCCAGGTATTAGCCTCCAGAGAGAGAGAGAGAGAGAGAGAGAGAGAGAGAGAGAGAGAGAGAGAGAGAGAGAGAGAGAGAGAGAGAGCTATTGAAGAAAATATTACCTCCACAATGTTATAACTTGAATCGCATAACACTTGTTGCATCGAAACCCACTCTTCCACCAACTAATCAGCAACGAAACGATACTTGAACGAAGGAAAATTTTTTTGATGTTGAAGACAGAATTATAACTTACTAGCAATCAGGAGCAACATGTCTCTGGCACCTTTGAATGAATGAGAGACCTGTTATTCTAGGGGGTTTGAATGGCTTTCATGGCGCTCCGAGAACATCATTGTCCAGTTATTATTTTCAATTTTATATATTTTTATAATTTTTCCAACATGCTTATAGGATCCAATTATATAACATATTAACAATAAATTATATTTGTTTTGAATAATAGTAATTGATAGAAAACTGAAGGAAATGGTATTATTTTCGATAGAAAATGTGTATTTTCAATAACAATAGAAATATCGTAATAGCACTTCTGCTTTAACAACATATGAAATATATATTTTAAAAAACGATAAATATCATGGATCATAACAATTCTATTATAACATTGAAAAGTTCTTCTTCACTGATCACGTTACCTTTGAAATTCCATAATGTTTTGAGTACAATAAATAAAAGATAAAAAAATTGTTAAAGTTTTAAAAATAATACATTGCAATAGTCATAAGTTACGCTAATTTACAAGCATAATTTTAACAAATTTGTATAAGGTTTTGCATGATATTAATGTTTTTACAACAATCAAGTTACGTCTGTTGCGATAGTTTTTTTTCTCTAAAGAATGATATCCGAAAGATTATATGAATGAATTTCCACCTCAAGTTTATTCTAAAAAATTTAAAGAATAACAAATATATTAGATATATTTTTACATATAACCATGATTTGTTCACAGTAAGACTGGTGCCCTTATTTACATTTGCAAGAACGTATGAATACAAAAACATGAGAGTAAATAAATCAGTACATATACCTTTTGATAATAATCTAACGTCTAATCAGACAGTAAATCAAACCGCATTCTCAATACTTAACGATGAAAGATACAAACCACACAGATGCACATTCCTACACACAGACACAAGGAAAAAAAAGAAAACCGACCGAATTCAGAATGACTGTATCTCCTTTCCACCTCATTTCTCGTGATTTCATTTTAGGTTTTTGTTTTCTCTTTTCTAGTTCATCCATCAAATATGCAGGTACTGGTGGCGACACTTTTGGCATTATATTTTCCACTCGCTTACTTTTACCATTTTCCCCACAAATATTCTTTCCTAGGAAATTTCAATTGAAATACATATTTCTTCTGGTGGTATCTTTATGACAGTTTTTTTCTTTTACACATATAGACACATACACACACGCACACGCAAACGCACACCCACATATATATATACTGCATATATATATATATATATATATATATATATATATATATATATATGTGTGTGTATATATATATATATATATGTATATATATATACATACACACGTATATATATCTATCTATATATATATATATATATATATATATATATATACATACACACGTATATATATCTATATATATATATATATATATATATATATATATATATATATATATATATATATATATATACATACACACATTATCATAGGTCCTCATTGATCCTATTTGAGCCTCACGCACGTTTTCTTGATCCCAGCAGTTACTATTACCCATATAAACCTGGGTGGACTGATAGGCTGAAGACCATAATAAAATCATGATCATACTGTATATATTTGCAATAATATGCATACGCATACATAAGCTAATAAACAATCTAAAACTAGTACAGATTCGCATATAAGATTAGATGCGCAATTCAGTGGGTAAACCTTAATGTTCATTATTAGTAACAATTGTTTTCAAATCAATCATATCAATTAAATATATTGAGCTTTCCAAAAATTATATATGGGGATTTCTTCCAAAATTTCATCCAAAATATCACACATATTACTAATATCATAAACCATTATTTGCTTAAAATCAGCACAAAACTATAAAATTCAATCACGTGTTAAGAAGCTAAATGTTATTAACTTCTACAGATTCCTTTCAAATCTTCACTAAACACTAGTTCAATGTCCAAAGACACTTGAGGCACATATGTCCTGTCAACGGCAACGCCGAAGCCTTTACACTGCTGGCTCAAATTTCCTCAGGCGGTCTATGAACACCTGACTTATTAATTACCTCCAGGGATGACCACAGCATCACCTGCATCGGATCCATAGGGCAGGGGTGGGTATCTAGCAATACGAAACGAGAGGCATTACGCAGTTCGGTAATTTGGAAGATGTGGTTTTAAGCAACTGGCTCATCTCAGTTTTTTTCCTTATTTTTTTCTATTTGGTTAATCAGTTCTTGGAAGAATGAAGTTTTACACAAGTTGACCGCTTTGAAATATGTTCCAGCGTAATTTTGGTCGTTTTGAAAATGTATCGTTTTCTACATCTGTAATAGAAGGTGCTACGATTTTACAATATTTTTTTCATCTCGTATACGCTTTTCTTCTGCGGAAATTGGATATTTCAAAATTGCTGTTTCATGCAGTTAGTTAATTTTATATAATAATTTCATAATCTTCTAAATACTTTCCCTTCACGGAATTAAGTTACACCGACGTTTCTTTGCTTGTACACAAATTTTGTTACCTCAATGACTTAATCTTTACACTCAATTTAGTGGTCTTATTTCCTATATTATACACCAATGTAGCGTTCGTCGCTATTGACGGTATCAACATGATATTTTTCAACAACAATGTCCCAAAAACATGGGGAGAATCCTTTACCACAGTTGTAATAGAACAATCTAATAATGACTTCTTTCCGTAGGTAAACTCAAACTACCATAGGTAGAACAGAAGGTACTAAAATGTACACAGTTTTATTTAGTAATACCGCCATTCGTTCTATTGATATTAAAAATGAAAAATAAAAAACCCTGAGATATACAATTTCAAATTCATTTAAAAAACAAAGTAAAAAAAAAAAATTCTTACATTAACTACAAAAATGTTACGTCTTACAATTTCTTTTATGATAATTATATCACAAAATAAAAGCAAAAAGCTTCCAATTAAGTTCTTCAAAATATTCAAATATTAAGTGCTTATGCAAGCATTCTACGGCTGGTCCTTAATTCAATAATATACCGCTGGCTTGCCAAGATTATAAATTTCATCATCATCATCTCCTCCTGCGCCTGTTGACGCAAAGGGCCTCGGTAAGATTTCACCAGTCGTCTCTATCTTCAGCTTTTAATTAAATACCTCTCCACTCATCATCTCCTACTTCACGAAGCATGATTATAAATTTACTTCGTCATAATGCTAACTTGAAACATACATAATATCTCTAATTAGACTATAAAATACATATATATTTAAATCTACTGTACAACTGTGACACAAGATCACCAAAATATCAACATCATCCATACTATGAATATTTAAGTCCAAGATTACAGAATTCACTATAAATATTTCGCTGTCTCTCCTTGAAGCAAAGGGTCCCCTCACAGATCAATCTGGAGTCATATCCCATACATGAGTAGATCTTGTCTTATCATTGCCTGCATTACTTAAAGGCGGTGTCTTGGAGCCACACCAAATCCATCCTGCCCTTTAAGCTTTTCTATTTCTCAAGAGTCTCTCTCTCTCTCTCTCTCTCTCTCTCTCTCTCTCTCTCTCTCTCTCTCTCTCTTGAAGATTATTGCAAACTAAATATTGAAACGGATATCACTTAGTTTAGGAAATGTCTTAAATACATAAAACCTTAATGCATAAGAAAAGGATTATGGACAAACTCATAAATGTTATGCATATAGACAAAATAATAAAAACCTATTGATGTATAAGAGCTTACCCATCTACCCACAAATAAACAAAAATGTTAAAGTAAAAATGTAAAACATTATTGAATAATGAAAATCTATAATATTTAAAATTGCTGATATGACGAAATCATTAGGAAAGTTCATGGCTAAATATTCAAAATAAAAACCTACAAAATTCATATATACAGTATGTCAGAAAAAAATAAGAATAAAAATTACTCCAATGAATAAATACAATACATACCAACAAAGAGCATATTTAAACATACAAAACAATAATCAACAAGTGAGCAAGTCCTGAACGCGGACATGGTCCTCGTAGAGGACATACCTCCGCACGTGACCTTGACCTTCAGGTGACCTTGACCTTCACGTGACCTTGACCTTCACGTGACCTTGACCTTCAAGTGACCTGCTTGACTTTTGACCTTCAAGTGATCTTTGTTCATTTGCCACTGATACTTAATATGACATTGATATAATGCACCAATATGACCTTGACCTTTGACCTTTATAAATTTGAACATCACCCATGGGTTGCGCCTGGACTAGGACTTCCCTGTTGGCTTATGCAAAAGTCAGTGCTTTATTTCTGTCTCTTGATATGGCCACTTATGTCATAGTGACACCAGTGACCCCTGTGACCTTGACCTTGGGGTGACCTTGACCAAAATTTAATCAGTTCTTCCATACACATTGGGGAACTACTTGGCCAAGTTTGAAGTGATTCCGTGTAGAAATGTGGCCTCTACGTTGTCCACAGACAGACAGACAAACAGAGAAACAAACAAACAAACAAACAAACCGAACCGAAAACATAACCTCCTGGCGGAGGTAATAACAAAAATATAACTCAAACTTGTTCTTATTCATGTCTGGGGTTTGGCTAGTTTTCATCACCCCGCTGGCAAACTGCGGATGGTTGATGGTGGGAGACTTCAGTCTGATCATTCAATGTAAACAACCCTAGATTGGGTGGCCCTGACAAATACTTCTCTGATCATGGCGGAGATATGTAAACACTTTCAAAAGGTTAAGGTATCCACACACAAAAAGGGATATATATATATATATACATATATATATATATATATATATATATATATATATATATATATACATATATATACATATATATATATATGTATATATATAAATATATATATATATATATATATATGTGTGTGTGTGTGTATGTGTAAATATAATATATACATTATATATAAACATATATATATATATATATATATATATATATATATATATATAGATATATATATATATATATATATATATATCTATATCTATATATATATTTATATATATATATATATACATATATATATATATATATATATATATGTATGTATAACTACAGAGGTATAGTATATATAACAAGCTGAGGCATTCGACATCCACCACAAAATACATCTTGGTAATAACTCTAAGTCACGATGAAAGAGCATCGCTCCCCTACCCACTCCTGAATTTGGCCTACTCTCTCACAATGGACTTAGCACGAAATGAACCTCCCCACCCCCACCCCACACTTCCAACCTCCATCAGAAGTTATAATAACCTACTTTCTGCACGCGACCAAGATATATTAAATGCTTCTCACCCGTTGATTTTATTTTCATTATGTATTTTTGGTAATTAACCCCACCTTTTACCTGAAGCGTGTATCAAATATTATTCTGTGCTTTACTTTTCTTCTACTTTTGGTTGTAATGCGGAATGTTCATATTTCAATGTTAAATTTATTAATTGATGCCTATGCTTGCATCTCTCTCTCTCTCTCTCTCTCTCTCTCTCTCTCTCTCTCTCTCTCTCTCTCTCTCTCTCTCTCTCTCTCTCGATTTAATGGACGTAAAATTTATCTACGTATATATATATATATATATATATATATATATATATGTATATATATACATACACACACACACACACACACACACATATATATATATATATATATATATATATATATATATATAAATGAATAGAAACATAGTTAAGTAGATACATTATACATACATAAATACAAGATAAAATTTCTTGCTCACTGGTTTTTTTTTTTTTCATAGTTAAAATCGATCGCGTTTTCTTTTAAACGACATCTGCTCGACAGATCTTTGTCATGAAAGATGTTACAAAAACTAATCAATATTTCTCAGAAAAGGGGGACATCATAAATCATATCATGAATCCATATGTTTGGGTAAGAAATCTTCAATATATATATATATATATATATATATATATATATATATATATATATATATATACATATATAAGTTAATGCTCTTATAATACTTTTTCACGCAGAGATCTGTTATAAATTGTGGTAGGTAAAGACTAAAAAATGAGAGTAGAAATATAATCCGGATAATTATCTTGAGTTGTCAATAGAAATAAAATTACATAACTTAAAAAAGACAAAACCTGATGAATGGGAATTAATTTTTTTAGTGAAAATGGAAAAAAAGGAGACCTGACTGATTGCAATAATTACAGAGGCATCACATTTAAGTCAGTTGTCATGAAAATATAAAGTATATTTATTCTGAAGAGATTAGAGAGAAAGATTTATGTAAAGCTTAGAGATGAATAAGCAATGTTTAGAAAATGTCGAAGTTGTACTGACCATATCTTGAGAGATGTTGTATAGCAATGCGTGGAACATAAAAATCCCCTTTTAATGGCATTTGCGCACTAGGAAAAAAGCCTTTGATAACGTGCACCGGTCAATTTTGTGCAGAGTCCAGCGTTATCATGGAATTCATTTTAAATATCTAAATCTAATTAAGTCTGTCCATGAGCAGAACAAGCGCAAAGTTAATGTTAGGGAATTCTTAGGAAATGAATTTCAGTAAGCAGAGGATTGCCCACAGGGAATGTGTTAATACCTAGGCTGTTTAT
>NC_090743.1:57029293-57036793 GCF_036898095.1 Palaemon carinicauda
ATGTTTCAAAAGACCTAAATCTTTATTGTTGGAGAGATCCAGATTCCTATGTCTGAAAACAGTTGCCAGCATACTTCTATATCCTTTAATCGTCGGGATAGAGAAGTTACGCTTATTACTAAGATCTAAAAAGAAATCTGCAATCTGTGTTATAGAGGTATTGGACGAAGAAACCGAGTTAGCCCTACACCATTCTCTGAATACCTCCCATTTGGACTGATACACCCTAATGGTAGATATTCTCCTTGCTCTTGCAATAGCCTTGGCTGCCTTCTTCGAAAAGCCTCTAGATCTTGCGAGTTTTTCGATAGTCTGAAGGCAGTCAGACGTAGAGCTTGGAGGTTTTGGTGATTTCTTGCCAAATGGGGCTGTCTGAGAAGATCTGCTCACAACGGAAGGCTTCTCGGCACGTCCACTATCCACTCCAGTACCTACGTGAACCAGACCCTCGACGGCCAGAAAGGAGCAATTAGGGTCATCCTGGTCCCCTTGTGAGATACAAACTTTTGCACCACTTTGTATAGGATCTTGAAGGGTGGAAACGCATACACATCCATGTGTGTCCAATCTAACAGGAATGCGTCTATGTGAGCTGCCTCGAGATCCGGAACTGGAGACCAATACGTTCCCAGTCTCTTTGTTTTGGAGGTTGCAAAGAGATCTATGAGAGGACGACCCCATAATCGCCACAGCTTCTTGCAAACATCCAGATGCAGCGTCCATTCTGTGGACAGAACTTGATCCCTCCTGCTGAGCCTGTCCGCACTCACATTCTTGGCTCCTTGAATGAATCGAGTCAATAAAAGAATCCTCCTTTCCTTTGCCCAAAGGAGTAGAGATCTCGCTAAATCGTACAGAGACTTCGAGTGAGTCCCCCCCCCTCCCTGCTTCGCTATGTACGCTAGGGCCGTGGTGCTGTCCGCATTGACCTGAACCACCATGTCTAGGACCAGATCCTCGAATCCTTTGAGGGCCAAGTGCACCGCTAAGAGCTCCTTCTGATTAATATGAAGAGCCCTCTGTTCCTTTGTCCAACGCCCTGAGATCTCTCTTTTTCCCAATGTTGCTCCCCACCCCGAATTTGAGGCGTCTGAAAACAACACGAGGTCTGGGTTCCTCTGCTCCAACGAGAGGCCCTCGCTGAGTTTGTGAGCATTGTTCCACCATCGAAGATGTGCTCTGAATGTACTTGTAACGGGAATACTCTCCTTGTCGAGACTGTCTCCCCTCTTCCAATGAGCATTGAGGTGAAATTGAAGGGGGCGTAGGTGCAGTCTCCCCTGAGATACAAATTTCTCTAGAGACGAGAGGGTTCCCAGAAGACTCATCCATTCTCTTATTAAAGTTGCTTTCTTCTCCATAAAGGCCTCCAGCCTTAGAAGTGCTGACTGAACTCTTGCAGCCGACAGAAAAGCCTGAAAATCCTGACTCCGGATCTCCATCCCCAAATAAAGGATCTTCTGGGATGGAGTCAGCTGTGACTTCTTTGAACTCACTAGGAGTCCCAATTCTTTTGTCAAATCCAGAGTCAACTGAATGTCCTTCAAACAGCGATCAACCGAGGGAGCTTTTATCAACCAATCGTCCAAGTACAGGGAGGCTCTGATGCCTCTCGAGTGCAGCATCATCATTAGTTTCGTGAAAATTAGAGGAGCTGTGCAGAGGCCGAAACATAAGGCTCGAAACTGGAAGACGTCCTTCCTGTATATGATACCATCCAGTCGCCTTTCCTCACTGGTGCCAGCACAGTCCTCTGAGTCTCCATGGTGAATTTCGAATTCTGGATGTAGCAGTTGAGGGCACTTACATCCAGAACCGGTCTCCATTCCCCTGAACTCTTGGGAACTAGGAACAAGCGGTTGTAAAACCCAGGAGACTCCAAGTCCCGCACCCTCTCTATCGCTCTCTTTTTGAGCAGAAGCGACACCTGAAGGTGCATGGCTTGCCTCGTCGGTTCTCTCTTGTACTTGGGCGAAAGATCCATAGGATCTGTGGCTAAAGGAGGTCTTGATATGAACGGAATCTTGTATCCTTCCTTTAGAAGACGTAAGGACCAAGGATCCGCTCCCTTCTTCTCCCAGGGCTGCCAGAAGTAGTTTAGCCTGGCTCCCACTGCTGCTTGAAGGGGAGAGCAGCCAGACCCTGCCCCGACTGGGCTTGGCTCCTCTTTTCTTCGACTTCCTTGCCTCCTTTTTTGAAATTACTTCTCCCTGTAGGTTTGCCTCGAAAGGGCTAAGCAGAATGAGAATAAGATGTCCCCTCCTTAGTTCTACGAGAAGAGAAGGACGCAGGCAAAACCTTACTGGCTGTTTTAGTAACCAAATCCTGAGTAGCCTTCCGAGTCAAATTCGCAGCCACTTCCTTAACTAAGTCCTGCGGAAAAAGAGCCGAAGACATGGGCGCAAAAAGCAACTCCGATCTCTGACATGGAGTGACCCCCGCAGAGAGGAAGGAACACAAAGTAGCTCTCTTCTTTTCTTCTTTATAACCCCTGCAGTAAACAAAGCAACCAGCTCGTTAGAACCATCCCTAACTGCCCTGTTCATACAAGACATAAGTTGGATAAGATTACTTGTGTCCGTGTCCTTCATTTCGGTTACTTTTCTGCTTAAGGCTCTCAGTGACCAGTCAAGCAAATTTAATACCTCAAAAGCCCTGAACAATCCTTTCAAGAGATGGTCAAATTCCGACATTGACCACCACATTTTAGTCTTCCTCATGGCCAGGCAACGGAAAGAGTCCACCAGGTTTGAGAAGTCTCCCTGCGCAGACGCCGAAACTCCCAAACCCAAGACCTCCCCCGTCTCATACCAAACGTTCGACTTAGAAGCTAACTTAGCTGGTGGAAAAGCGAAGCCTGTCCTGCCCAGAGCTTTTCTTGAATCCATCCATGCTTCCATTAATTTCAATACTCTCTTAGAAGAGCGGGAAAGCACCATTTTTGTATAAAAGGATGTCTTCGCTGCTTTACCTAAGGTAAATTCAGAAGGGGGAGATCGCGGAGCAACTGGTGTAAAATTGTCTGTAAATAATTCCGAGAAGACTAACATTAGCTTTTTGAAGTCCAACGAATGATGAGGTGGTCTCTCCTCTTCTCTTCTCCGAATATCCTCCAATTGTTCCTCGTGAGAGAGAACCTCATCCGGATCTTCTTCTAACAAATCAGTGATTGGAGCTGTGCTTTGATCCAAACGTTAACCTTCCTGTGCAGGTGTACAGTGGCCACATGGGCACGCTTGCGTTGTTCCATATCCACATCCAATTGATAGCCACTCGCCTTGTGTTTGCTGTCACGATTGATTTTACAATAGGAAGAATCTAGCTGCTGCCGCTCCGCCGCATCCTAGCGCGCCGCGTTCACGCGATGCTCGCGCTAACACTCCGTGGCGTCCTGGCACCGCACTCACGCGATGCTCGCGCTGACGCACAGCCCATTCATGACTCGACTGCCGTGGGTCGTCACGCTGACACTTGGCGCCTGCCTGGTGCTGCCGCTGACACTCCGCGCCTTCATCAATTAACCTCTGAGCTTCATCACGCTGCCGCTCAGGCTCCGCTTGCTGCTGCCGCTGACGCTCCGCCTCGCGCCTGCTCCCATCCTGCCGCTTCGCAGTTCGTTCCGCCATTTGGGGAACGTCATCACGCTTGGACTGACGATCGGCTGAATGCTCTTTTAATAACTGTTGTGAAATAGAGCTCTGCCAAGACAGATCTACCTCAACCTGCCGCTGAGCAGTGAAACTGGGAGACCGCCTGTGCGATATCACGTCAGCCCCAGAAACAACAGGCCGCCTGTGCAACAACGGGTCTACCACCGAAGACTGACGCCCAGCCGCACTGCCAGTAGCCGGTCGATAAGACTGCATCATCGTCGAGAGCTGCTGTTTCATGTCCAACAACATAGACCACTTTGGATCACCTTGAGGAGATAATTGTGCAGCCTTTTCTATAGCGAATTCGCCCTCTTCATCACTCTCCAATCGTTCACCCCTTTCGGGAGAAGAGTACCAGTCCGAAGGGAGAGGCGGAGCATGAACCGTCACACCCGAACCAGATATTAACTCCGCATCCGAATCAATTACTCTATCTCCATCGGAACCCACATTCGAGCGCTTTGCAGGGGAACACTCATCAAGGGACCGAAAACGTTCAGGTGTCTCCCAATGACTACAGCCTGGCTGTTGCGGGTAGGAAACGTGCCGCTGTTCCACTGACTGAACTTTCCTCTTAATCGGTCAAGAGGCTTTACGCCACTTATCATCACGTGACTCTTCATCTGAAGAAGGGGACAAAGTACTGATCTCACTTTTTCTATGGTGAGGGTGAGCGACCTGAGCTACGGTAGCAGCATCACTCGAGGGAACGTCTACGCGATTGATGAAGTCTCTCGTTCCCTTTTGCCCTTCGACATAACTTCTCCCCTTCCGGGAGTTTGACAGACGTCTTAGGCTAGGCGAACGACAGGACCGCCAGGCACGCCTTCCACAACACTTAACACAATCGTCGAACTTTTAACACTTGATTGATCACTAGTACGACCACCTTTAAGTAAATTAATTTCGGACATAATTTGTTTTTTGTCTGCCGCTAAAGGTTCAACCCTCACACCGAGAGCTTGAATTGCGGACGATATCTCCCTCATCGTAGGTTCTTTAGGCTCTTGATCTACCACTACGGGGGAAGAGATAGGAATAATGACTTCAGACCCAGATAAATCCACATAACGGGAAGAACTACATCTAATCCTATCTCTCTCTAATTTCTGAGTATAACGCTCATAATCTACCCACGAAGAACATTCTTCACACCGATCCCCATAAGCACATGATTTTCCCTTATATTTAACACAAATTGTGTGCAGATCAACAGAACCTTTAGGAAGGCGAGTCTGACAACCCTAACTACCCTTCCTATATACAAGGGAGGGGTTGGCCATATTGAAAAGCGACGAGAGAAAATTAAACAATAACAAAGGGCAAAATAACTAAATAACCCCAAGAAAATTTGAAAAGGAAATCACTAAAGCGAAAACCAAAAACAAAAAGACAGCGTACATCACCAAATAAACCGTCCAATTGAATGTAAATAGCGAGTAAATTTTCAACATTCTAGCCAGTATGGCCGGCAGAGAAAATCTGAATAAGTTGGAGTAGTTCTACCTGTAGTCCACCAGGCCGCTAGTGTATACCTGGCATATCTGCGTTAGCCACGAGTTTTGAATAGTTCTGCCGGAGAGTCAGGGACTTTAGCCATTCTTATATAACCAGCCATTCTTATATAACCAGCGGGTAAGTTTTATGTTTAAAAATATTTAATTTTTTCTTGTTTCCTTTTCTCACTGGGCTATTTTCCCTGTTGGGGCCCCTGGCCTTATAGCATCCTGCTTTACCAACTAGGGTTATAGCTTGGCAAGGAATAATAATAATAATAATAATAATAATAATAATAATAATAATAATAATGATAATAATAACTGAAGACAATTCAAACGTATGCACCAACAACATCCTACACAGAGTTTATGAAGATCTGGTGATATTTATAAAATAGAGACTCAATCTACTTTTGGTTTTGTTGATTTCAATGCTAAAGTAGGTCAAAAGAAGAGAGGAGAATCGGTAGTATGAAAATTTGGAGTAGGCACAAGGAGTGACAGAGGTGACATGCTTGTAGAATTGGCCAAAATCATGAACACCTTCTTTTATTAAAAAGAACATACTAAATGGACATAGAGAAGTCCAAATGGAGAAACTAAAATTAAAACAGATTTTATTTTCAGAGAAAACTTTAATTTAGTCAAAGATGTATCCGGGTTGACCAAGTTAGCGTCAAGCGATCATAGCATGGTGAGAACCCAAATTTGTTTAGATCTAAGCAGAAAAAAATCATTTGAAGAAAGAAATTAAACAATCCTGTAATAAGAGATAAATCGGATGAGTTTAGTTTAGCAATACAAGACAGGTACTCCCAGTTACACGATGAAATGGAAGGAAGTGAAGAAGAAATGAAAATTGTTTTAACAAAATTTTGTATTTGAATCAGCACAAGAGATCGGTGGTAAAGTTATTAAACATGGTCAAGGAAAACTATCCGAAAAGACCAAAATACCTATTGAAAAAAGATGGGAAATGAGGGTAAAATCCAAGAGAGATGAAATATAATTAGCAGCACTATACAAATCAATAAAAAAAACTAAAAATCCAAGAATATTGTAAACGCAATCAGATAAAATTTGAGGAAACACTAATGAATAAAAGAAGCATTGAATTGATGAAAAGCCAACTCAACAGGTGTAAATGGAAATATTATCAACAATAGAAATGGAGTGATGAAAATTATAGAGGATTTCTACACAATGCTATACAATAGTCATATAAGAAATAACTTCCCCAATAGATATAATGAAAAACCTGAACCGGTACCAATGTAATAGTAGAAGTAAAGAAATCATTAAGAGTCATGAAAAGAGCCAAAGCAATAGGAAAAGATGGCATAACAATTGAAATAATAATATATGGAAGAGATTCCATAATAGTAAAACTGGCTGAGATTTACACAAAATGTCTACAAGAATGAACTATACCTACAGCTTGGAAAAACTATATCATTATACTACAGCTAGACTTTAATCAACCTAGAGAGCAGGCAGGCTTTAGAGGTAGTTATTCAATAACTGACCATATCCATGGAATCAGCCAGCTAATAAAAAAAAAATTAACAGAGTATATCAAACCACTATGTATGGCATTCATGGACTATGAGAAGGCTTTTGATTCTGTCAAAACCTGGCCAGTAATGAAAGCCCTTCAAAGACAAGGAATAGATGAATCCTATGTAAAAACACTTGAAGATATCTATATGGAAAGAACAGCAATCATACAACTACACAAAGATAGCGACAAATATCTGATTGAGAAAGGAATTAGACAAGAAGACCCCCATATCTCCTAAATTAATCACATCATGCCTAGAAGCAGTTTTTAAGAATTTAGACTGAGAAAATGTAGGAACAAATATTAATGGGGAAAACCTTATCAACTTAGGATTCTCAGATAATATAATTTTATTTAGTGAATCATGGGAGAAATTCCATGAGATGATCGAAGATTTGAATAAAGTAGAAACGTAGGACTGAAAATGAATATAAGTAACACTAAAATAATTTTCATTAAAAATGCAGAGACAGCAAAAAAGAGTTATGGACGAACGACTAGAAATTGTTAATGGATATAGGTACTCCGGACAGACAGCAATCATTTCCCCCGGACACAAGACCGAAATTAAAAGAAGGGCAAGCATGGGATGGAGATCTTCTGGTAAATGAAAAGAAGAGCATATAATCAGATGGTTCTACCCGTAAAGTCTTAGAACATAAGTTAGTTACAATTTACAGTTTTGGAAAGAATAATGGTGCCCCTTTGGATCAATTCCATTCCCTGAATGTAGATCTGGGGTTGCTGAATCCCTTAATAGAGACCTAACTAGATTAGAGCATGGTGC
>NC_090743.1:57046793-57048930 GCF_036898095.1 Palaemon carinicauda
TCCGGATGTTGAGGAGCCACCGTCCTTGACCTACTTACAATCATACTTTGAGTTTTGTTAGGATTCAACTTCATACCCCATAATTTGCACCGTGCACTAATTTTAGCTAAATCTCTATTAAGGGATTCACCAACCCCAGATCTACATTCAGGGATGGAATTGATGCAAAGAGAGTAGCATCATCTGCATATGCAACAAGCTTGTTTTCTAGGTCAAAACTCATGTCATGTGTATATAGTATGAAAAGTAATGGCCAAGAACACTACCCTGTGGAACACCGGATATCACATTCCTATACTCACTATGGTGCCCGTCAACAACAACTCTATTACTTAAAAAATCAATAATAATGCTAAGAAACGATCCACCCACTCCCAACTGTTTCAGTTTGAAAACAAGGGCCTCATGATTAACACGATCAGAGTCGATGCTGTCTTTCAGGTCAGAACAGTGTTCATTCTTCAACCTGAGATTGGCTAGTTATTTCACAAGCTTAATCATTATTGCTATTGTTGCATAGATTCTCATTATACACATTTCTAAATGACAAAGTTTTAGAACCCGAACTTTGTGAATAACTTCTTTTATTATAAAATCGTAGATGCTAAAATGCTTTCTCTATACATCTTTTCTTGTCTGATGTTTCCTCAGTTTCTGTGATGGTGTAACACTGCTGAGGTATTCGTCTCACTAAAAACTGCTTGTGACGGCACTCATGGAATTAAGTCTCCCTTGCGAAAAGATCTAGTCCTCTTATTTTACATAGTAAATCATCATTTAGTTAAATTTTTTATACGCATCTGAGTAGAACTTCTGCAAGCTATGTATATTACCAGAGTAAAATTTGGCTAAAAAAAGCTTATGTTATATGGTCGTATTTATAATGCAATCTCTAATTACAGATTAGTTATATTTTCCTGAGAGGACTTCGTTTGCAAAGAGAAATATGTTAAAATCACAATTTTTTTCAGTTGGTCTGTGTACATTTTGTATTACTTTAGAAATACATATTATACCATTGAAATTTTTGCTTTTTACATGTTTCTTGATATATTGCAATAGTCCCTGCAAAATTTCTTGAAAGTCTGAATATGTTTGACCGCCCACATAAAGGCTTAATGTAGATTTATGTGAGGAAGAATTGAGCGTAGCGTGAAACAGGGGTTTTGGTCCCCTATGTGACAACGGCCCCGAGTTGAGAGTGGTCGCTATGTTCTTAACATAGCCCAAGACATAGGTTATCAGGAAATGCGAGTTAAAAAGTTGGCAAAAAATATCCTGGGGTGGTCCTGGCACCCGGCCTTAAAGGATTCCTAAATGTTCTAAACACCATGCACACTTAGTCAATTGAATAATGGTGTCAGATACTTATATCAAGATTATGAACATGGAGTGTAGTAAGCATCAGGTGTTTCTCCATCAGTTTAGGATAATAGTCAGATTCTGAAGTACAAACATGTGAACAATTTCCGAAGTACTACCAACCTGAAGTGCTTAAAAAAAACTTCCTTAGAAATAACAGGTCTCCAAAAAAAAAAGAAAAAAAGAAAAAAAAAACCTTTCTAAAAATTTAATTCTTTAACGATATTAGAAGGGAGACTGCCTGTTTCTCTAATTTTTAAAATATTGGTTTCATCCTATAGCTAACATGAAATAACTTCACGTTGCTTCTGGTCTCCCTCTGGACATATACTGTACATCAGAGAAATCAGTAGGCTAATATCACCTAATATTTTCAAAGTCACTATGATAGAAAGGCGATCAGAAATAACCAGGGCAATCTATCTAGTTGCCATGTCCTTGACGTGGCTGTCAATTGCTCCACCTGGTTCTGTCTCTAGCTCTCTGTATAAATTGTCCAGCTGTTACATTCTCATTTACATCTTCCAGTAAGCTGTCAAAAAACCAGGATAATAAAACTAGAAAAATAAACACGTACCGTAAAAAAGAAACGATACAATACGAACTGAAAATGCTAAGCTAAAAAGAGAGAAATAAATTGCTTACAACCTTGAAATTAAGTTATTTAAAGCGCACCCACCCTTTGCCCCATTGGTACCATATTCTAGATAGCTTTTGTGCATTTGTTTACGAACTCTGGCCCAAATTTGTTCTTATTCAAATATAAATCTGTTTT
>NC_090743.1:57049430-57051930 GCF_036898095.1 Palaemon carinicauda
ATTTGTTTACGTACTCTGGCCCAAAATTTGTTCTTATTCAAATATAATTCTGTTTTATCTCTTGAAATCCTTGGTGTCTTGTTCCTTATGAATAGCATGACTTCATTTTTTTCCCCTGTCGTTTCACAAATCGCACTATAAAGACGTAGCGCAACAGATTATCGGTAACTAGATAATATCAGGTTAGTTAGAAATGAAGTTTGTAATTTTAACACTGAAATGGATAACGCGGAGTCAAGCTGCTAACTAATCATAGAGTTCATCTGTAACGTAACTGGTATGGAATGAACATCTTGGCCCCCAATCTTCTTTGACTCTCACTATTCTCTCCCTCTTTCAGCCCTTCTCGCCAACCTCTCTCTCTCTCTCTCTCTCTCTCTCTCTCTCTCTCTCTCTCTCTCTCTCTCTCTCTCTCTCTCTCTCTCTCTCTCTCTCTCTCATAATAAATTATAAAAGATGGCGTCGTTTATATTCCCCACTGGCTCTCACCCCTTCTCACTCTCATCACCCTTAGACTCTCTCTCTCTCTCTCTCTCTCTCTCTCTCTCTCTCTCTCTCTCTCTCTCTCTCTCTCTCTCTCTCTCTCTCTCTCTCTCATAATAAATGATAAAAGATAGCATCGAGTTTATATCCCTCACTTACATAAAACTTAATTTCAAAATAAATATCATCTTGAGAAATATTACAAGTTCCATTCTCTTGAAACATGATGTTCGTGAAGTGAATCTTTATCTCATTAAGAGGTGGAATTGTTGAAAGACAAACGGGCAAGAATGGAAGTAATAATGTGGTTTCTGTAAGGGTTATAAGATTTCGGTAGGTTTGGATAAATTCCATGAATTTAGAAGGTAAGAAGAACTAATTACTTTTAATAAATCCAAAGAAATATCTTGCAATTCCAAATTATAAAAGGGCTCAGTGCGCGGGACAATACTCACCTCGACAGAACTCTCTCAAAATCTACGTTTTGGTCCAATTATTATTATCATCATCATTACCTCCGCCATGGAGGTCATGTTTTCACCTCTGTTTATTTGTTTGTCATCAATCTAACCCAAAAAGTTACGGGCGAATTTTGACTAACGTACTACAAATATATTAAAAACGATGTATTCAGGTGGAATCTCTCTCTCTCTCTCTCTCTCTCTCTCTCTCTCTCTCTCTCTCTCTCACACACACACACACACACACACACACACAATGTCATTTAGGCCGGTATAACTCATGTATGGTGGTTTTTTTTATTATTATTTTACATCGAACCATATCTAAAAGTACTTTTTCTTTCATCGGTGACTTGAAAAAGACTAATGTCGAAATAATCTAATGTAGCTGTTAACGGAAGGAATTGTTTAGCTGCGATACTCCAATGATTTTTACATGATTTTGCGGATTCATATATATACAGTATATATATATATATATATATATATATATATATATATATATATATATATATATATATATTTATATATATATATATATATATATATATATATGTATATATATATATATATATATATATATATATATATTTATATATATATATATATATATATATATATATATATATATACATATATATATATATATATATATATATATATAATGTGTTTATTCAGTATTTTCAGTGGATTTTCGAAACGGCAAATGATAAAACAAAATTTTAATGCTTTCACTAGCAAAAACACCCCTTTGCTGTCTCTGATTCGCTAAGGTTGGAGAGGGCTCCGCCCATTTCACAGTAGCAGTAAGAAGAGCAACACCTTTTCTGTTTTGTCACGAGAACACTAGAGACATCTGACGAAAGATTTCCCCAGAGTGTCGGCGTTCTTTTGATTCTAACAGTACAGTTAGACACAGGAATTCCTGGCACACCTCGCTCTGAAGAAGAGCAACCAGTTACACCCTTACTGAGCGTCGAAAAACCAAACTGATCGTGTAGGGAGAGGTGGCATCAGTGGCCAATAGGACTACACACAGGAACACTTCGTTCAGTAAGGGGGTTGCAGAGTGAAATTCCTCAGAGCGAGGTGTATTAGGAATTCCTGTCTAACTGTACATGTCTGCTCGAATCTCTATGTGAGTGTGTATCTGTGTGAATATATTCAAGTATATATTCAATCGATTTTCTCTTCTAAGGATATCCGAAATGTTGACATGTTTATATTTTCCTTCTTTTTTATATATATCTTTTTCAGAAATATTTCAAACATCAATGTTAAAACAAGTAATCAAAATTTCAACTGAACCCTTATATATAAATGGTTGTAAACTAACGTAAATATAAAAATAACTTGATAGCCAAATGAAACTGAACTACCGCTGTTTCTTTAAACGAAGAGTCATGCTAAAATATCGGAAAAATCTACGTAAATACAAGGATTCAGAGAGAGAGAGAGAGAGAGAGAGAGAGAGAGAGAGAGAGAGAGAGAGAGGGGGGGGGGGGGGGAGAGAATATGCCGTGCCCTCAAAAGAAATGTTTGAAACAATATGAGAC
>NC_090743.1:57064430-57076210 GCF_036898095.1 Palaemon carinicauda
GATTTAAATCACTTCATTGAACCACGTCCGTGAATGAAAAGCCCCTCTCCCCACATACAGGAAAATATATTGCAAGCCTGAAAGGTAAGAGCCTTGATATATTACAACGTCGGTTACAAGGGACTGTGGAAAAATAAAATGAAAAATAAAAAAGGCAGAAGAGGGCAGCCGAGGTGATACATAATTTTGGCGGATAAACGGTCCATAACAATTAGTGTTTTACTGGATATTTGAACCACATTAAACTACTGGGTAACAGCATACCCTAGAAAGAAGAAAAATAGGACGGAGAGTGGTTTACTTCAATTTACAAGCTAAAACGAATAATTCCTTCTCTCTCTCTCTCTCTCTCCTCTCTCTCTCTCTCTCTTCTCTCTCTCTCCTCTCTCTCTCTCTCTCTCTCTCTCTCATGAATAAATTAATATTTACCAATGCTTACAAACTTATCATCTACAAGTAATTAAGCTCAAATTATATGAGACTCATCTTTCGTCCTATTGTAAAATATATAAATATATAAATTTTCAGTATTCAGGTTCATCTTTCAAAAAAATCAACAAATCTCCTAAGTTTAACTTTCCTGCTTTCCTTCGTTCGTATTTATTGACCAAAATCCCCACTATGTGGCATCCTAAACGTCTTTGAACGTTGAGAGAATCAAGGCAAATAAGTTAGAAGAAATTTATTCTAATGATCTCCATTAAAACTAAGAAGATTTTGAAATCGATCCAAGACACAAGCCTTACCACCTTCCATGAAATAAATACCTGATGTTTCCCAGAAGAACTAACCTGGAATTAACATGGTAAACAGCTGTTTGTCTAGAAACCTCGGGGACTGATACTATTTAAGGGGCGCGGCTTATGTTCGAGCTTAAAGTGAGTATGCCAATTGGTAAAGCTCTACTGTCTTCTGACATACGCTTAATACAGATTCCCCCCCCCCCTTTTTTTTTCTTTAAAATGTTGAAACACGTCACTTTCAAGTCTGCTAAAATTGTTAAAACACTTCAAAATAGAATAAAAAAAAAATAAAAAAAATACGTAATGAAGAGCAACACTAGAAGGAAAAACATGGTTTTAAAGTCTTCAGTTGGACAAGTACATATCTGTTATAAAATTACAAATTTTATGTGTGTATATATATATATATATATATATATATATATATATATATATATATATATATATATATATATATATATATATATATAATGAAGAGCCTATTAAAAAAACTTCGAAGCAAAATATAATTTTAGCCTTTTCTTGTTGGGGGAATAAATCAAACATGCAAATTTCCGAAATCTGTACATATTGCAATAGCATCTAAAAATCGCTAACCAGGGAGCAAAGAACTGTTTTCAAATTCAAAATATTCACGATAATAACTATATCGATAATTTTTCTGAGAAAAAGGAAATATGCTTGGAATAACAAATACTGATAACTTCAATGGCGATAAGTCACTATCAATGCATGGAGGAGAAATAAAAAGATTTAAAATTATAAGCAAGAAATAAAAATCGAGTCAGTTGGCTTGCGAGATATAATAATAATAATAATAATAATAATAATAATAATAATAATATTAATACAATTTCTTATTTCAGCCCAGGGCCACAATACTGTTTCAAAATCCACAAAAATCACTGCCAAATCGCTACAAAAAAAGGGCAAAAAGACCAATATTACCACTTCACTAATTATTGAAATCACCAATAGCAATTGAAATCACAGTTATCCCTGTATCAATCACTAGGAAGTCAATGACAAACCACCACCTTCCTTCGTCCTAAGGATACTTCTAAGGACAATCGGAGGATGCAGAGGTGAGCAGGAGGGGGAAAGGGGGAAGGGCCCGTTTGTTGTTGAGGAACTTCTTGAGTAATTAATTACTTAGGGCGGTAATTCCAGGAGGACACTTGTATAACTTCCCGGGTAATTACTCACTCGACATTCTAAAATCCCTTCTACTCAAGTCTTGACCTTCGGGTTTCATCACTCAACGTCACTTAATATAGATGTTTTTTAAGGTTTATCTTGCAAGCGAGAGAGAGAGAGAGAGAGAGAGAGAGAGAGAGAGAGAGATGGAGATGGTAAAGCCTACATACATACTTGTTGATTTTAACAAACTTGCGTCATCACTGGGATAAATGATCTTTTCCAGAGAAAACAAATGAGAAAAAATCTAATTGAAAAAACTCTTGTTAATATCTATGAAATGGTCTGTTTAAATCTTTACCTTTACGGTACATAATGAGTACCCCATTGCATAAATAAAGCAATACAACCAAAATCATTCATTCTCTCTCTCTCTCTCTCTCTCTCTCTCTCTCTCTCTCTCTCTCTCTCTCTCTCTCTCTCTCTCTATATATATATATATATATATATATATACTATTGTTCTCATATATATATATATATACATATATATACTATTGTTCTCTATTCTTGGGTAGTGCCATAGCCTCTGTACCATGGCCTTTCACTGTCTTGGATTAGAGTTCTCTTGCTTAAGGGTACACTTGGGCACGCTGTTCTATCTGATTTCTCTTCCTCTTGTTTGTTTTGAAGTTTTTATAGTTTATATATAAAAGATCTAATTTAATGTTGTTACTGTCCTTAAAACAATTTATTTTGATTATTTATTACTTCTCTTGTAGTTTATCTATTCCCTTATCTCCTTTCCTCAATGAGCTATTATTCCCTGTTGGAGCCCTTGGGCTTATAGCATCTTGGTGTTCCAACTAGGATTGTAGCTAGGCTTTTAATAATAATAATAATAATAATAATAATAATAAATATATATATATATATATATATATATATATATAATATATATATATATACATATATATATATATATATATATATATATATATATATAAGTATGAATCTAATTAGAAATAAAAATCCAAATAACCATAACTCCATTCGTATGTAAGCCAATTTTTGGTAAGCTGGATTCGATATCAACCGATTAATTGCGCAGTAAAAGTTGAGAGTACAAAATAGGCTTGCTATTTCTCTCTCTCTCTCTCTCTCTCTCTCTCTCTCTCTCTCTCTCTCTCTCTCTCCTCTCTCTCTCTCTGATAATTCAGCTCTATCGCAGACTGATATAGGTTTGTGGCTTCTTGGAGTTTCCAATACTTGTAAAGAGCAGATTCCTCTGCTGGTGACAGCTGACAAATAGTATTCACTTCGCTAATTTTGGTTTAACTGACGAACCCCTTTTCACGATTCTTTAAAATCATTATTTATGCATCTTATTATTTGCCTGTAATTTTCATTAAAGGTTTAAAGGTTTAAAGTCCAATCGTGAATGGCAGAGGCACGGGACAGTCACATTGCCCTATCAAGCAGAACAATGCCCTAGAGACTAAACATATATACATATGACCAGCGCCCAAGCCTCCTCTCCAACCAAACTAGGACAAAGAAGGGCCAGGCAATGGCTGCTGATGACTCAGCAGATAGACCTATAGCTCCCCCAAACCTCCCATCCTTTGTTCACAAGAATGGTAAGGTTGCAGAGACCAAAGGAACTAACGAGTTTGAGCACCAGTCTAGCTTTCACCAATCAGGGACGTTACCGAACCGGCTATCACAACCCTTACTGGATGTTTGACTTTCTAATAATTTTCATCTCTACTAAAGACTTATGAATTTAATATGTTTTACTAATACAGTATATCGCCTTAAATCATAATTACATAATTACATAATTTTCTTGAATTTTTCTTTATGCCTTCGCTACTTTTTCTCTATCAACAAAAAAAACCAATAGTTTGAACATGAATGTAATATAATCATTCATAAAAATAAAATGAAAGGAGAGAGAGAGAGAGAGAGAGAGAGAGAGAGAGAGAGAGAGAGAGAGAGAGAGAGAGAGAGAGAGAGAGAGATCCCTACATAAAAAATCTCATTATCCCTTTAAAGTTGAGAAAAAACAAAAGTTTTAATTTATGTAACTTCAGAACTCCCGTCCGAACTTTATACCAAAGTTATTCCTTACTTTAAGTCGAGGATATGGCCTCCCTTGACTTTTCACAAATAGGTTGTTCGACATGCGTCAATAAAAACAGTTATACACCTCTTAAGTAGGATTAATATCTTATGAAGAACGATTACCTTTACAGTATATTTTATAACAATGTGAAATGTTATATATGATTCCATGTGTAATTGTCTGAGTATTCTTATTCACCATATTCCATTTTCCTTTCCACTTTAGGAATGTTGACCAATTCGCTTCAGCTTACACAAAATCAATTATTTTAGGTTAAATCGAGACAATCCACTAACCAGAGATAAATCTCCACAAAGTACACTAAAGAGGATTTTTTTCGGGGATTTAAAAACTGACCTTTTCAAAAGGCATTAATATGATGATCTATGTCCATTAATAGGATTCAAGTGCATAATAGTCAGTAGTAACTTCATAACAAATATTGATAACTTTAGTCAGTGATGCCGAGTCTGGTTGAGTATCTGGAAGAGTGACCGGCACGGCCGACTACGTAGAAGAACGTACGATAATCGAAAGGGGGTGGTGAGAAAGTGTATAGTTTAAAAGTCCCTCATGATTGATAGAGAAAAGGGACAGTCACAATACTCTAGCAGGACAATGCCCGAGATACTAATACCGCTAGAGTTATGGGGTCCTTTGACTGACCAGACAGTACTACATTGGATCCTTCTCTCAGGTTAGGGTTCATTTTCCCTTTGCCTACACATACACCGAATAGTCTGGTCTATTCTTTACATATTCTCCTTTGTCCTCATACACCTGACAAAACTGAGATTACCAAACAATTTTTCTCTCAGGGGGTTAGCTACTCCACTATCATTGTTTAGTGGCCACATTCCTCTTGGTAAGGGTAGAAGAGACTCTTAAGCTATGATAAGCAGCTCCTCTAGGAGAAGGACACCACTACAAAAACAAACCATTGTTCTCTAGTCTTGGGTAGTGCCATAGCCTCTGTACCATGGCTTTCCACTGTCTTGGATTAGAGTTTTCTTGCTTGAGGGTACACTCGGTCACGCTATTCAATCTTATTTCTTTTCCTCCTATTTTGTTGGATTATACTTTAGATAGGATTTATTTCTGTCAAGTGTTGTTGCTGTTCTTTAAATATTTAATTTTTTCTTGTTTCCTTTCCTCACTGGGCTATTTTCCATGTTGGAGCCCTTGGGCTTATAGCATCTGCTTTCTCAACTAGGGATGTAGCTTACCAAATAATAATAATAATAATAATAATAATAATAATAATAAATCAGCGCCCAAGCCAAGCCAAGCCCCTCTACACCCAAGCTAACACCAGGGAGGGCCAAACCAAGGCTGTCTCGAAAGAAAGCCAGGTCAGTGGGGGGGAGGGGTTAGAAAGGTCCCACGCGTCCGGAGTAGTGCTATCACACTGCTACTACAGGCTTTAAGTAAAGGGGTCGCGCTCTATTTCTTTACATTTTTCTGCTGTTATTCCAGAAAATTTCATTATTTTGGAATCCAGGCTAGAGCCTATTATGTGGTGTGTACCAAACTGCAAAGAGAGTTACCGAAATGGACTGAAAGTATGTGTTTTCCTTTCCAAATACTGATGAAGAAAAACCAAGTGATTGCACGTTATCAGGAGAGCCGAATATGTTCTTAACTAAAATAGTAGGGGAAGTACTATATCTATTGTTGTAATAATTATAATTTCATTACATTGTTCATGTGGTATTGGTCACAGAATATCAGCCTCTTGTATAAGGATTTCATTTAAAGATTACTTATCTGTTTACAAAATTACTTGGGTATTCACACTTTTTTCCCTTGCTACTTACTATTTCATTATCTCTTTGATTTCTTCTCTTTCAATTCTTGCTTCTTCTCTCTCTCTCTCTCTCCTCTCTCTCTCTCTCTCTCTCTCTCTCTCTCTCTCTCTCTCTCTCTCTCTCTCTCCATTTTATGAAAATGTGTTATGCACTTTAATATTGCATTTAAACACTTTTCAGGTAACACAGCTACTCTTCAAATCTAGTGATATTGAATCTGACACATCCTTCTTCGATAAGACAATTGGGAAGGACCTCACAGCTAAGAGCATTGCAAACATTAATAGTAAAAGAGTAAAAATAAATCCGTCAAATACTTCATGTAAAGAAAATGTAGGCTACAGCAAGATCACACGATTGTGGGTGATTGTGCAAAAGATAATATTAAATAATTTTAAATTGCCGGAAATGTTTATTTCTTAATGTTTTATTTTTTTTTTTAATCAATTTGCTAGAATCATTCTATTTTCTTCGGTATACAAGCGTAGTTTGGAATCAGTGGGTCTTGGAATAAGGCTACTGCCTCGGGAAAGTTTTATTTTAATTTTATTACTGTTTCTGTCTAATTTTTCTTAGCCGGATTATTCAAAGTCGTCTCCTTTTGGAGTGTATGATCTCTTAATTTTTCTATGATGATTATCAGCTGTAAGCTGTAACAGAAACAAAGTGTATGCATAGTGAGTGGTGTGTGATAGAAAGAAGGATTGAGGATGGCCAGGTGTCCCGTCTCCATATCAATCGACCTACTCATGCCGACTTCTTCCCCCCCTGACCAGGCCTGTACTTGAGACGGCCTTGACCAAACCCCCCATCCTTAGCTCGCAAGGATGGTGAGGTTACAGACAACACAAGAAACAATCGAGCTTGAGCGTTCCACGAACCCCAGTCCAGCAGATCCCCAAGTAGGTACGTTTCCAATAGGCCACCATAACCTAGAAATCACCTCTCCAAATCTTATTTTGTATGAAACAAGTTCTGAACATGAAACGGAAAAGTGCCTTCAAGAAAAGGAAGAATGACGCAGTCAACGCGACAGCTTCAACGAGTTGCTCATGAGCCTCGGGAGTAGGCGATTGAAAAAGAAAAGGGTCTGGTAGTTTTCTGCACCTGTGGCTCATCCATGGCCAAGAATAAGGCTATGACTACAAGTATGGCTTATATCCTATGCTTTGAAATTTCTGCACCAGCTGCTGTTGTAGAAATGTGTGCATAGACTTAATGAATTTTAAAAACTCGAAGTGAAGCCCAGAATGAATATATCGACAATTTAGTTGTAAAAAATCAAGCGGCAAATGTTCATATATATATTATATACATATATATATATATATATATATATATATATATATATATATATATATATATATATATATATATATATATATATATATGATTGGACTGGGTTTTAGTGTTTCGACCGTTTTAACAATGAGGCTTTTGTTTTCGAACTCAAATAGTTGGAAGTGGGAGGGTTTTTTCTTAGCATTATTATTGAATTTTAAAGTAGTAGATCGCAAAGAGTTGTTGTTGATGGGCACCATAGTCAGTATATGAATGCGATATCTGGTGTTCCTCGGGGTAGTGTTCTTGGCCCAATACTTTTCTCACTATATACACATGACATGTGGTTTGGCCTAGAAAGCAAGCTTGTTGCATATACAGATGATGCTACTCTCTTTGTATCAATTCCATCTCCTGAATGTAGATCTGGGGTTGCTGAATCCCTTAACAGAGATCTAAAATTAGTGCATGGTGGAAATTATGGGGGGATGAAGTTGAAATCTAAAAGAAAATAAATGTATGATTGTTAGTAGGTCGAAAACAGTGGCATTTTTTCACATCCGGATCTCAGCATTGATAATGTTTCTTCAACTCGGTAATACTTTAATTCTTTCATTCTACCTTGTTTCCAATATCATTCCCCTGTCTGTTCTCCAGCCGCTGAATCTCATCTGAATTTGTTGAACAGGAACTCACGGTCTATTAAATTTCTTATTCCTGATTTAGATATAAATCTGTGGCACAGTTGTTGCATGGCCCTCCCTGGTCTTAGCTTGTGTGGAGATGGAGTTTGGGCACTGAACATGTGTGTACATAGTTAGTCTCTAGGGCATTGTCCTGCATGCTAGGACAATATCACTATCCCTTGTCTCTGCCATTCATGATAGGCCTTTAAAATCTTTAAACTTCAAAAGTTTAAACTTGCAGCAAATGTTTTAATGTTGAACAGGCTGTCATAAATCTCTATTTATAGCGTATATATGAAAGATGTTTTAAGCTTAAAAATGTTCTTACGTTATTTCAATTGTTCATTACTTCTCTTGTAGTTTATTTATTTCCTTATTTCCTTTCCTCACTGATCTATTCTTCCCTGTTGGACCCCTAGGGCTAATAGCTTCCTGCTTTTCCAGGTAATTTTGTAGCTTAACTCGTAATATATATATATATATATATATATATATATATATATATATATATATATATATATATATGTATATATATATACATATATATATATATATATATATATATATATATATATACATTGAGTGTGCGGAAACGTGTGGCCACATTAATTACCAATCTACAAAGAATTTATACTATTATGTAAAAAAAAGTTCCATCACCCACTAAGCCTTCAAAATTTCCCCTGCACTTTCAAAGATCATTCTAATAGAAATAAGGTTATGCTATGTGGTACACCAATAACTGTTTCTGTTAAAATTTAGAGAGAGAGAGAGAGAGAGAGAGAGAGAGAGAGAGAGAGAGAGAGAGAGAGAGAGAGAGAGAGAGAGAGAGAGTAGAATTACCATACGATTTGAATATTTCGAATGGCATCAGGTTCCCGACCTTGCACGGATCATTTCCCTTCGAGAGAAAATCCTCCCATTTACTTTATAAATGCGAATTCAATTTAACCTCTCTCCTTTTCTTTCGACTTCGTCAGAAAACGAAATGTAATCACCAGGCCATCCTTGATTACTCTGGCTCTGTGACGTAATTATACATTTAAATCTTGCATGGAGTGCCACAGCTTACAAAAGTTGCAAAACGGAAATTAAATACTGTGATGTAAACTTTAATTGGACATCCCCACTTGATGTTTTGTTATCATTAGAAAAAGTAAAGAAAAGACTGAATCGATATTTTCTTTATCGAGTCAGGGCTTTTTTTATATACTTTAGAGGGGTGTGCTGGCATATGTGGTAACGTCCCTTACCGGTGATCGCCAGAATGGGATTCGAGTCCCGTTCAAACTCTTGAGTTCCTTTGGTCGCTGCAACCTAATCCTTCTTGTGTGCTAAGGATGGGGGTTTTGAGGAGCCTATAGATCTATCTGGTGAGTCATCAGCAACCATTGCCTGGTCCTTCTTAGTCCTAACTTGGTGGAGAGGGGGCTTAGGCACTGATCATATGTATACAGTATATGGTCAGTCTCTAGGGCATTGTCCTGCTGGATAGGGTAATGTCACTGTCCCTTGCCTCTGCCTTTCATGAGCAGCCTCCGTGTATGTACAGTTGGACACAGGAGTCCTGGCACACCTTTCTCTAAGGGAGTGCACCCTATCACACCATTACTGAGCGGAGAGTTCTTGTGTATAACCTCACCTTAATGTGCGCTCTCTCTCTCCACTTATCTGTTTGGTTACTTGCCGTACAGGAAGAATGTAACAGGGTGCACTTCATCAGAGCAAGGTGTGCCAGGAGTTCCTATATCCTACTGTATGTATGTATTAGGATCTTGTATTTTATCTAAATTATGCTTCATTTCAACTTCACGAGGAACCCAACTACGTCCAAAATTTTCATAAAAGAAAATGAAAAAAAATATACGTTTTTTATGACTAAAAGACACAAGAATTCCTACGCTACCATATAAGTCACCTTGGGATAAAAAGGGCAATAAGAAGCTATTTTCGACGCACTTTTTATATTTGTCCCGACAATATTTGTATAAAAATATCTGGTAATAGTATTTTCAAAGATGTGGCTAATGTCAAAAGCATTAACGCCGCGCGAGACTAAGACTTACTGATTTTCATATCCATTTGTAAATGATCTTATATAGCATTTAACAGTGAAGTCCTAATTATTCATATTACATTCAACAGTGAGGGTTTAATTTTCTTGAGACCCTTATCAGCGAAACCAATAGATTCTTATAGCTAGTAGTCGCAAAAACAAAGTTGTCCTTACACCCTTCCTAAACAAAGAAAATATTGTTTCTCGTACAGTAATGCGTAAAATTCCTTTTGCTGTCTTGACCCCAAATCATCATAGACCTTATTTCATTCCTATGCTACCTTGACAAAGACCTTATTTCTATAATTACCATTTAAGTCCTTATTTCAATTCTAACTATCATAGCAAAGATCATATTTTCCTATAAATCCGTCCTTAGCATACAATTACATTTATGCTATTCTTCATTAGTAAGGACCACTTTAGCATTATGATCTGAAAAAGCATAGACTATTTTAACTATACCTTTCATTATGCCTTTGAGTTTAAACTCCGCTAAACCAAAGCGGAGATTAACGCAACCCCATTGCGAAGAAAAAAATATAATTATTTACCTGCTCCGCATTTAAGTCACCTTTGCTGGTTGATATGTTTATCATACCCGGAAATCTTCAAGATTTTATACATTCGTATTTTGATGTATGACGCTTTTCTTACATTTTACTCAAGATTGTTCTACTATATTATTTCTAAATATAATTCTACAAATTGAAAAGTTTAAATTATAGCACATAACCAAAGCAATAAATTAGTTACTTTATTTCTATTTGTCATTCTTCTACGCGGCAAGAAAACACATACTCATGCACGCACATACACAAACAAGTAATAATTTATGGCAAAAATATATAGAAAATGAACTGAAGCAATGGAAATGTTAGAGCAAGCATTGAAAATAAACATGAAAATATATTATATCGAATTGATTATTTATAAGAAGTCAAAACTAATATTGTAAATGAAATCACATATATCAGGCAATTCTGATGAAATAATACCAAAAACATCTAGGTTTTAAGATTAATCTTTAGAGATGCATTTATAAATGAATAAGTGAAATCTTTATTATAATAATATCAAACACTCACCTACAGGAGACCACCAGAGCGCACTTGTCAACAAATATTAGACATACCTGCAAAGAAAACGGGACTTGTTAACATTTACGAAGAAATTAATCCATTAGCTTCAACAAATAGGTTTTTATAATATACATATAACAAAAAAAATAATATACTTTCGTCTTCTGATTCCACCTTGAAGATTACTATAATCTTCTCATTTTCCGAAGGTATGTCCATTGATTTCTTCACAATAAGGCACCACTCTTTTACATTTCACTAGTGTTCGCGGCCTGTCAGAACAGACGATTATATATTTGAATATGCACACGCCCCTCCTTCTCACCAGAGTATGACTACTCCCTTTCCTCCATGCCAGAGGGATGGGAAGAGCTTATCAAGACCAATTTTATATATATATATATATATATATATATATATATATATATATATATATATAGTGTGTGTGTGTGTATATATATGTATGTATACATATATATATATATATATATATATATATATATATATATGATAAATTTTTCACATTTAGACGTTTTTTTCATATTCATATAAGCCATAAATTTTTGATACATTAATGTCTGGATTCTCTTAACGACCTCGGGATCAGAGCCCCAGGCGAAATCACACAAAGACAAGAGCTTGTGACCGGCTGGGAGTCGAACCCTGGTCCGGCACACTTGTATGGACAGTGACTTACCATTTGGCCATGTGGTAAGTCACTGTCTACACAAGCTTGCCGGACCAGAGTTCGACAACCAGCCAGCTTGGGGGTCTGATCTCGAGGTCGTTAAGAGAATCCAGACATTAATGTATCAAAATAATATATGGCTTATTGTGAATATCTATATATATATATATAT
>NC_090743.1:57076710-57099210 GCF_036898095.1 Palaemon carinicauda
ATTGCTGATGGTGGGAGATATCTGTCTGATCAGTGTATATATATATATATATATATACATATATATATATATATACATATATATATATGTATATATGTATATATATATATAATATATATACATATATATATATATATATATATACATATAAATTATATATATATATATATATATACATACATATGTATATATATATATATATATATGTGTATGTATATATTTATGTATATATATATATATATATATGTATATATATATATTTATATATATATATATATATATATATATTTATATATATATATATATATATTTTATATATATATATATATATATATTTATATATATATATATATATATATTATTTATTTATATATATATATATATTTATTTATATATATATATATATATATATATTTATATTGAATCCGTAAAGATGCGTTTTATTAAAAGGTTTGGCAGGAATATATTTTCAAGGTTTATGTATGACTTATCTATATAACGTTGTTCCTTACTTTAATGAATTTCATAATTTTTATTATAGTTTATCCGTTACTTCTTCATCGCCTTTCCATGCTAGGCTATTTTCTGTTGAACCTGGTGGGCTATTAGAATACTGCTTTTCAAATTCGGGTTATACCTTCCCTGGTGATAATGATGGTTTTATATATAAATAAAAGTGTGTGTATGTTTATGTTTGTATATGCATGTATACTGTATATTATGCATACATACCTGTATAGATAGATAGATATATTTTACATATGTATAAACACTTACTTAGGCTTACGAATGACCCCACTCAGTCCTCAAAACCCTTAATTAACCCTATTAAGTGAAGATTACCATTCGCAGCCAAGATTCAGTTTTATAACCAACACTTTTTTTAGCCCCGTCCAAAACCATTGAGAATAAATTATGAACCTAACTGAGTATAGAGAACCACTGTCGTTAAAGGCATCCTTGGTACACTGAATTACCATTAGCGTAAAATATCTGCAGACGTTCTTAGAGCTCTAAATAGTCTAGTTAATCGTTTTGTCCTCGAGCGCCAAGTACAAGTTAATTATATCTAACGAATTTGAATTAAATTCTGTTCTTTGTATATATTTTGATCTAGATAATCTAGTAAATTGTGTTTTTAATTGTTTTTTTTTATATAAGCCGATGCATATTTTATGTGTGATTTTCTTTTTTCTTTTAACAGGGTTTTTCTAAAATGTGTGTGTTGTTCTGAATACATTTAGGATTATGTTCACTTGATATTTAAACGTTTTTCGGGTAATGACTTGTAACTTTATAAGCTGCTGAACATTATCAAGTACAGTATACGTATGCGATAAGTTCAATTATTATATAAATTCAGGAGTTTTCCTGTAGCATGTAACACGCACGCATAAACTTTGTCACATAACAATATATATTATATTATATATATATATATACATACATATATATACACATATATATATAAATATATATTATACAGTATACACACACACACACACACACACGTCTTTCTGAGTAGCGATACCTTAAAGTATCAGCTAAGCTATACCAAGAAGGGTAACCCATATTAGGTTGGTTTCCTGTGAACGATCAGATAAAAGTCTCCCACCACCACCAATCCGCAGTGGCGAACGTGGTGATGAAAACGGCCAAATCCCAGACATGATTAAGGACATGTCTGTGGCCTGTCTCCTGCAGTGGACTATAAATGGCTGCATTTGTTGTTATTGTTTATATATATATATAAATATAATATATATATATATATATATATATATATTATATATATATATATATATATTATATTTGGGAAAACGAACATAACGTCTTTAATTTAGCCTGCAAAATTAGTTACTTGGTTTAAAGTTGGGCAATAATCCGCTTAAGGATCCCACACCCTGTCTTTATTATTATTATTATTATTATTATTATTATTATTACTTGCTAAGCTACAACCCTGGTTGGAAAAGCAGGATGCTATAAGCCGAGGGGCTCCAACAGGGAAAATAGCAAAGTGAGGAAAGGAAACAAGGAAAAAAATGATTTTAACAAGAGTAACATTAAAATAGATATTTCCTATATAAACTTTAAAAACTTTAATAAAACAAGAGGAAGAGAAGCAAGCCAGAACAGTGTGCCCGAGTGTACCCTCAAGCAAGAAAACTCTATCCCAAGACAGTGGAAAACCATGGTACAGAGGCTATGGCCCTACCCAAGACCTTGAGAACTATGGTTTGAATTTGGAGTGTCCTTCTCCTAGAAGAGCTGCTGACCATAGCTAAAGAGTCTCTTCTACCCTTACCAAGAGGAAAGTGTCCATTTGAACAATTACAGAGCAGTGGTTAACCCCTTGGGTGAAGAAGAATTGTTTGGTAATTTCAGTGCTGTCAGCTGTATGAGGACTGAGGAGAATAAGTAAAGAATAGGCCAGACTATTTGCTGTGTGTATTTGTAGGCAAAGGGAAAAATTAACCGTAACCAGAGAGAGGGATCCAATGTAGTACTGTCTGGCCAGTCAAAGGACCCCCATAACACTCTAGTGGTAGTATCTCAACAGGTGGCCAACCTACTACCATACAAAGCATCATAAAGGGCTCCCTTTAGTATTGTTTTGGCTATAAGGTTCCAACATTTTGTGAAGAACCAAGAGTTGGTGTTGCTATTGTGGAGGATCAATTTTTATTTGTTTTTATTTGTTTTTTGCCAAATCCTGAGAGAAGAGAGGAGAGAGAGAGAGAGAGAGAGAGAGAGAGAGAGAGAGAGAGAGAGTATTGATTGTTTGTTGTAAGAAAGGCTGTTGGTATAAAGGAGGTTGTTGTTTATGTTGTTAGCTAGGTTAGGAAAGTTGTGAATGTTCTTTTTGATTTGACTGCAGCTAGAGAAAGTTGTGTGGTTTGGGTGCTGGATTTACTTTATATTTTTTCACCAGCGTGGAAGTGTTTTGTTTATTTCAACAGTAAGTACAATTTATTTATCTTTCCTAGGAATGATTCTGAATAATAGAAAGTTTATTATTTATCTTTGATTATAGTGCGATAGTTTAGTTAGCTAGGAGTGTTCGTAAGTTTTTCTTTTTTCATTTGCAGGCCATAATTCCTCCTTTGGCGAGATTTTTCCTTTGAACTCCATTGGAGGATTTTTTTATGACGAATTGATTGTTGATGACCTGGCTTATGATAAGGAACTGGATACGACTGCTCAGATTTAGATAAATGTTGATAACCTGGACTGAATGAACCTTCGATAGATGATGATGATGATGATGATGATATCCAGGACCCCTATCAGGGAGGTAGTTGTGGCAAATTGCCACACAGTGGATTGTTAACCACCAAGGTGTGGTAGTGTGCCGTGAAAGACAGTTCGGCTTGTGGGTGGACGTCAGTGTTGGTGTCCCATAGTATATATGAACACATAATTTATTTTGGTGTTGGTGGTGTGGTGTAATTTTAAGTTTGTTAGGGTTTTTTGGTTTATTTGAATGGTGTTGGCGGTTATTATATATTTAGTGTTAAGATTTTGATTAGTTTTAAGTGATATTGTTTTGACTGTGGATGGTTTCGTGTTAAGCATATTAGTTTTGAGAAATATAGTATTAAGGTCATGTTTTGTTATTATGTCCTTTTTGTCCAAGAGTCCCGCTGTTGATAACGTAAGGGGAAAGTTTATTTTGTTGAAACAATTGTCAGCAAGTGTGATTCAGGGTATGTGGGGCTTGTTTTTTGAAACATTCCCGCCACACCATTTATTTTTCAGATGTTATCTGTAATCACGTATATTATCATGCGTTTTCTTCACCTAATTACTTTTATCTATTGAATCATGATTATATTTTTTTTTTCATCTTTTTATCACTTTTTTTTTCTCCCTTAAATAGATTCTCTCTCTCTCTCCTCTCTCTCTCTTCTCTCTCTCTCCTCTTCTCTCTCTCTCATTCAAGTATTTAAGAACTATGATCTCCAGTACAGGGTCTTTAGAATTAGAGTTTAGTGAAAGATTGAAAAAAAGCAAATCAGAAAATAACTTATGTATGAAGATCAGATTAGATATCAGTTAGTGAGATCAGTTTTACTGTATGAACAAGAGCCATGGTATGACAATGAAACCATATCTAATAGATTTAGTATATATGAGAACAAAGCCCCCAGAAGAATATTGGGAGTCAAATGGCAGGATAGGATTAGAAATGAAGCTATAAGAGAGATTACTCGAGTGCTATATATGAATGAGATCATGGTGGTGGGTAGATGGAGAGGGTTTGGGCAAGCTCTTCGCACTCCGCAAGAGAGATAAGTTCACCAAAAACGTCTAACTTTGCTCCACAAGGCACTAGAAGAGTTGGAAGACCCAGCCCTACATGGTTGAGGACTATGACACGTGAAGTAGGTAATGATGGATGGAGAAATTTTGAATTTAAAACAAGATAGAGACGACTGGCAAAATCTAAGCCGAGGTCTTTTGTGTCAATAGGTACAGGAGGAGATGATGATGATGTGTGTGTGTGTGCGTGTATATGTTTTCGCGTTTTTATGAATATATATATTAGTTTGAGTGTTTCTACAGTCATCCGGCCGTCCATCTGTCAATTAATATTTTCCCTGTAAATAGTTCAGTAGTTTTCAAAATTCCTAAAAGAGCAACTATATACTTTGAACTTTAAATAAATGGGCGCCACTGGGTAACTTTTGCAACTTCCTCTTTTCATCACGCTTGGCATTTTCGTCGCAGTAGGTCACATTAGCGTGATGGAAAATTTAAGAAAATTATGATTGATATCCGTTGCTCATTTTCGTACCGTCTGGTCCGTCGTATCTTTCAAGGAATTCTGTTTGAGTTTTTGGTATGGTCTTTTCTGAAAACAATTACTCTATGAAAAATGTAATAATAATAGTAATAACAATAACTATATCTATATCTATATCAATATCAATATCGATAATAATAATAATAATAATAATTATAATAATAATAATAATATTAAAAGCAACAAGTTAAGTACTTCTTTTATTTTAGTGTTTTAAATGCATCTGGTATCTCGAGTTTAGGACATGGAATTTGTAAAATTCTTGTTAAATTGAGAAAATTGTTTTAGGCGTTTATTATTTTTAGTATACTTTTAATTTTCAGAAATGCTTGAATTACCTTTTTCGTGTTAATGACCAAAATATCATAATTAGACATTGCATGACAGTTATTCTTCGCAATGGTATAAAGAACTAAAAAATTTCAATTTATCTCAACATATTTTGTAGTATCCCATAGTTTAGGTGTGACGCCTTCATTTTTATCGTTTTCTGTGGTCGTGAAGCATCAATAGAAAATGGTTAATGAAAGTCTTTGGTATGCGATGGTAAACTAAACAAAGTTCCTACGACACGTACCATTTCATCCATATACTTGTACATATGGATAGTGGGAAATAGCAGTAACTGTAAAACTTCATCGATTATCACCGTGATGCTAATTTACGATGTACATAGTTTCACTGTGCATTTCCCCCCTTATTATTTGATATCGGTTGAAAACAAAATTCATTCCTCACTGATAATGTGGTATATAGAGTGTCTAGAAAAAACTGAATGATTTGATATACCCTCTGCATTGTTTGCGTGTATATATATATATATATATATATATATATACATATATATATATATATATATACGGTATATATATGCGTATATATATGTGTGTGTATATATATATATATTATATATATATATATATATATATATCATCATCATCATCATCATCATCATCATCATCATCATCATCATCATCATCTCCTCCTACGCCTATTGACGCAAAGGGCCTCGGTGCCAGTCGTCTCTGTCTTGAGCTTTTAATTCAATATTTCTACATTCATCATCTACTTCGCACTTTATAGTCCTAAGCCATGTAGGCCTGGGTCTTCCAATTCTTCTAGTTCCTTGTAGAGCCCAATTAAACGTTTGGTGAACTAATCTCTCTTGGGGAGTGTGAAGAGCATGCCCAAACCATCTCCATCTACCCCTCATCATGATCTCATCCACATATGGTTTCTTGAGTAATCTCTCTTATAGTTTCATTTCTGATCCAGTCCTGCAATTTAACTCCCAATATCCTTCTGAAGTCTTTATTCTCAAATCTAATAAATATCTATTGGAGATTGTTTCATTGTCATATCATGACTCATGTCCATAGAGTAACACCGATCTCACTAACTGATATCTAATCTGATCTTTATACATAATTTCAGGCAATTTGATTTCCTAATTTTACTTAAGCTAGCCATTGTCTGATTTGCTTTTTTCAATCTTTCACTAAACTCTAATTCTAAAGACCCTGTATTGGAGATCATTGTTCCTAAATGCTTAAATGATTCTACCTCATTAATAATTTCTCCTTCCAATGATATTTCATCTTCCATTGCATACTTCTATTTATCTTCAGCCCCACCTCGTGTGATATTCCATGCATTCTGGTAAGCAAGCATTGCAAATCCTGTGGGTTTCTGCTAAGAAGGACAGTATCATCAGCATAATCTAGGTCTGCTAAATTCCTATCTCCAATCCAGTCCAATCCCTCTCCACCATCTCTGTTCTATACATTACAAGTCCATGAGGAGGATAAACAACATAGGTGACAACACATTCCCTTGGAGTACTCCGGTGTTAACTGGACACTCACTCGATAAGACCCCATCAACATTAACTTTGCACTTGCTATGCTCATGAACAGACTTAATCAAATTTATATATTTAAGGGAAATTCCATAATAACGCAGTACTCTCCACAAAATTGGCCGGTGCACACTGTCAAAGGCTTTTTCATAGTCCACAAATACCATCAAAAGGGAATTTCTATATTCTATGCATTGCTGTACAATATGTCTCAAAATGAAAATTTGGTCAGTGCAACTTCTACCTTTTTGAAATCATGCTTGTTCATCTCTCAGCTTTTCATGAATCTTTCTCTCCAGTCTCTTAAGAATAAGCATACTATATATTTTCATGAAAACTGACGTAAGTGTTATGTCTTTGTAATTATTGCAATCAGTTAGGTCTCCCTTTTTATCTATTTTCACCAACACTCCTAACTCCCATTCATCAGGTTCTGCCTTTTCATACCCATTCTACAAAATAATCTTGTAAGTAGTCTTGGAGTCAGTTCGTTTTCGGGCAGTATCATCTCAGCAGTTATCCATCGTATCCAGGGGCTTTCCATCTCTAGTTTTTTTTAGGATAGCTTCGACTTCAAACACACTGAATTCATTCCTGGGCACATCAAGGTCTTCATCAGCTTCAGGTATATCAATGAAATTATTCCCTTCATATCTCCCATTCATAACCTTACTAAAGTGTTCCATCCAACGTTGTCATTCTTCATCTTCTGTTGTTATAATAGAGCCATCTCTCTTTTTGATGGGTATATGCTTCTTCTTCTTTGCCCCAGTCGAGATTTCATTGATAATTTTATGAGCAATTCTCACACCATAGCCACTTCCTGAATTCATAGCTTTGTCGGCCTTTTTTTGTAAATGCCACATGGGGAAGTCCATGTATAATTGTGGATGTTCTTATGTTGGAACAGAGTACCTCCAATGATAAGATTGTTTGCTGAACAGAAACTTCTGAAATGTGCTCCATTTTCATTTGGAACTTCGCCAAGACCCTGGACACATATCACAATCTCTATCCCTTGATTATTTCTTCCAACTTTAGCATTGAAGTCGCCAATCATTATTTTCATCTCTCTCTCATAGTATTCATCTTTCCTTTCTTCATGGGAATCATTTGTTGGGGCATAGCAAACTATAATACAGTACTCATATTGCACTGCTTTGATTTAAACTTTGCTAGTACCAATCTACTATTTACAGCTCTCCACTCGGTTAATGCCTTTTCTGCTCTTGGTGTCATCATCTTCCTACCCCTTCTCTTCCAGCTCCATCTGATCTATTCCCTTGGTCTAAAGTTTCCTTACTTACGGCCAAGATATCCAAACTATATATATATATATATATATATATGTATATATATATATATCTATTTGTGTGTGCCTGTTTGCATAAATAAATATATATATATATATATATATATAATATATATATATATATATATATGCATATTATTTTGTCGAAAACATTAAATTGTGCCATATTGGCAGTCTAGAGCCTGCTAGTGAAATACTTGGGTAGATTAGTTCACCAGCTAAGTTCAGCAATCTGATCTTTTAGAGAACTGTAATTGTATATACAAGTTCGATTAAACAATTTTGTTGCCCCTCTTCACCTAAGCAGTGAATCCAAGCGTGAAGTATCGTAAGAATTTAAACATTGATAGTAATTGCTGTTTCCTTCTTCCAGGCTATGAAACAGACGCGTGTGAAGATGACAAGGTGGTCCCATCTGCCCCGCCGATGGACCTTATGGACCACTTCACTGGGTATGAGCAGCTCTCCTTCGAAGCAGGTAAGTTTCGGGCATTTACCTTTTATTCTTCAGAATAAATTAAAAGAAGTATGAAAAATCTTCTGTAGACCTTTTTCCAAAAATGAACTAAACCACTATTTCCCCACTATTATTTAAAAAATTTCCCTCTTGCTATTTGAACAAAAGACTGCCTCTATTTTTTTAAATTCTTCATTCTCTCTCTCTCTCTCTCTCTCTCTTTCTGACTGACGTTTTAATTTTTACTTTCCTAAAAATATTTTGTGTTTCATGGTATATAAAGCAAGAAAAATGCATTTACCTTTCCAGGTACACTATTCTTCTGACATAATTGATAATATAGTTGATGTCTGTCTGTCTTTGCTTCAACTGTTTGGTTGTATTTGAATGATTAGCACCTACGGTTATGGGGGTATAGTCAGTAAATCAGTGATGTATTTGTACCGTAAATTATATTTAATATAACTTTTCCTTTACATGTTGCTGTGCATTAGGAATTATGTTATGGTTCTTATCATAGATGTAGCTTTTTGTAATTCTTAATATTATGCGGTATACTATCACTGCACTATTTATCGTATTATATTTAGTATATAAATATGGATAAAAATTTGATAAAGGTAATCACAGATAAATTGGGAGATGTAATTATAGATAACAATTTGTAAAAAATACTGTTCATCTGTATAAACATTTATATATATTACTGTGGTCAATTGTTATAACAGTTTTTTAAAAAGTTATAATGCTTGTTAAGTAATAAATGTAATAACCAAAACCAGGTCATTTGTATTAATTATATCACATAGTAAAACAAGAAGGTCAAAGTTTCTTTTATTTTATGTAATATTTAGTCAGGATGTTGATAATGGTAAATCTTCCAGAAGTTCACTTTTAATGATTCTTAAAAGTTTATTTTCCACCCATTTTTTTATGGATTATTTATCAGTTTCTGGTGTAAGGAGCAATATTTTTGACAGTTGCTTGCTTAAGAGAAATACTTTTATTACCATTCTAATCAGTTGCTAGTTAAAGGCAATAATGTTCATTCATCACTTGCTGTTATCATGAAAAACATATCTTCCCCGATGGTAGTTGTAGTTTAAGAATAGATATATCATATCGCTGTATTATGGGAAAGAGGGAAAGATAGAAAGTGAAATGAAGCATTTGTTACTCTGTGATCATTCTTCCTTTCAACTCTAGGGATAATTTTTTGGGTGGGTGTCGGGAAATGTTGATTATTAAGTTTTATTTTTTCTTGAGGAAGGGTGAAAAGAAAACGGAAAAGGTATGAAAAATTAATTACAGCTCTAGAATTTTTTTTTTCTTTTTTTTTTTTTTGTGTGGAATTGCTTTTCAGTCACCCATTCAAAAAGGATCAAGTTTATTGTTGTTTTCAATACATAATCATAAGACTACTCGTAATTATATAGTGTTTTGTTTTCGCTTCCACATTTCATGTAGCTAAGATTTTATAGTTCTCATTTACTTCAAGCATGGCAAGTTTCTATTTTTATTTTATTTATTCTTGGATCCCCTGTGATAGAAAAATGAAGAGGGCTTTGGAGTGGTTCAACTTTCTAACAGATTTCACTCATGCCCTCCTCCGGCACAGCAAGCATTTGATGTCTCAATATTTGCCTAAAAAGGTCTCAACAAACGAGAGAGAGAGAGAGAGAGAGAGAGAGAGAGAGAGAGAGAGAGAAATTGTATTAAATAAGATCCTATTTTTCATTCGCTCACGATGAGAGAGAGAGAGAGAGAGAGAGAAAGAAAGAGAGAGAGAGAGAGAGAGAGAGAGAGAGAGAGAACACATTCTATTTGATAAAATATTTTTCATTCGTTCATGAGAGAGAGAGAGAGAGAGAGAGAGAGAGAGAGCATTTTATTTAATAAAATCATCTATTCCCTTCGTTCGTTCGTTCGAGAGAGAGAGAGAGAGAGAGAGAGAGAGAGAGAGAGAGAAAATTGTATTAAATGAAATCATACTTTTCATTCGTTCACGATGAGAGAGAGAGAGAGAGAGAGAGAGAGAGAGAACATTCTATTTAATAAATTTCATTCGTTCATGAGAGAGAGAGAGAGAGAGAGAGAGAGAGAAGGAGAGAGAGAACATTCTATTTAATAAATTTCATTCGTTCATGAGAGAGAGAGAGAGAGAGAGAGAGAGAGAGAGAGAGAACATTCTATTTAATAAATTTCATTCGTTCATGAGAGAGAGAGAGAGAGAGAGAGAGAGAGTATTAAATGAAATCATATTTTTTATCTGCCCATGATGAGAGAGAGAGAGAGAGAGAGAGAGAGAGAGAGAGAATTCTATTTCATAAAGTCATATTTTTCATTTGTTTGAGAGAGAGAGAGAGAGAGAGAGAGAGAGAGAGAGAGAGAAAAATTTCATTTAATAAAATAATTTTTTACCTTCGTTCATGAGAGAGAGAGAGAGAGAGAGAGAGAGAGAGAGAGAGAGAGAATTTCATTTAATAAAATAATTTTTTACCTTCATTCATGAGAGAGAGAGAGAGGGAGAGAGAGAGAGAGAGAGAGAGAGAGAGAGAGAGAGAGAAATTGTAATAAATTAAATCATTTTTATCTGCTCATGATGAGAGAGAGAGAGAGAGAATTCTATTTCATAAAATCATATTTTTCATTTGTTTATGAGAGAGAGAGAGAGAGAGAGAGAGAGAGAGAGAGAGAGAGCGAGAGAATTTTATTTAATAAAATAATTTTTTACCTTCGTTCATGAGAGAGAGAGAAAGAGAGAATTTTATTTAATAAAATCATTTTTTACCTTCATTCATGAGAGAGAGAGAGAGAGAGAGAGAGAGAGAGAGAGAGAGAGAGAGAATTTTTTTTTTTTATAAAATCACATTTTTCATTCGGTTATGAGTAATGGAAAGCATAATGCTTAAATGGGTTTTATTCATTTAATGTTTGTTTTAGTCACGAGTCATTTGTTTTAGTCACGAGTCATTGCTACGTGAATCTTCACATACTGAATCGGGGTCTGTTGATCATTTTGATCATCATACCCAGTGAAATACATTAGGTAAATTATTTACACTTAATACTGTGAACTAGATATTTTAAAATTACCTGATTTATTTTGTGTTAAAAGCAGATAGGTGAATGCCATTATACTAGCAGCCATACTCCAATCTGTTTCTGAAAATTAAAAGTGGAATGATACATGGAATAAGTCACTGAACTAAATAAATTTTTGTCTTTGGGGAATATTTCACTGAGAAAGAATAGGACTTGGAGGGTTGCAGGAAACTGGTAAAAGTCCTTTTCGCATTACGGATTTTGGAAAAGTTTTGAAATACACATAAATACATACATACATATAGGCTACACATAGATATATAGGAGTTAGATATTATCGTGAATAATATTAGATGAAATATCATAGGCCGGGGAATCTTTGTTTATTTGAATATACTTTTGACATATGGTGTATATATTACAAGCATACTATACTAAGGGTAGAAGAGACTCTTTAGCTGTGATAAGCAGCTCTTCTAGGAAAAGGACGCTCTCAAATCAAACCAATGTTCTCTAGTCTTGGGTAGTGCCATAGCCTCTGTACCATGGTCTTCCACTGTCTTGGGTTAGACTTCTCTTGCTTGAGGGTACACTCGGGCACACTATTCTATCTAATATCTCTCTTTTTTGTTTTGTTATAACTTATAGTTTATATAGGAAATATTTATTTTAATGTTGTTGCTATTCTTAAAATATTTTATTTTTCCTTTTGTCCTTTCCTCACTGAGCTATTTTCTCCGTTTGGGGCTCCTTGTCTTATAGCATCAGCTTCCTGCTTTTCCAACTAGGGTTGTAGCTTAGCAAGTAATAATAATCATAATAATAATAATAATAATAATAATAATAACAATACTAAAAGGCCTGTTCAGAAATTTAAACTGTATAGTACGCCCCACAATTATATTAGATCGTTTTCTAAATCAACTCATAGCTTATAATATAGAAAATGGATCTTTCAAAATGTTAGAGGGGACTAAAGTATATTTATTTTCATCATATTTTTAATATAAGCTTATCAAAATTATTTTTTGTCAGTACTTTAATTTAATTTAGGCAAAGGTAGCAGGGAAAGAATGTCTAAAATCTTAGTTTCTAACAAAATAAACATTAAAGAAAAATGGGATATTAAGTAGTAGTGTTAAATAGCTGACACTTGATAAATTCTTTTAGTTTCTTAGCACAAAGGCATGCATGAATATATAAAAACATACAATTGACTTCGGGCGTTAGCAAGGAAACAATCAAGCATGAATTTTCAAGGTTATATCTTCTTGAAGAAAGTAATCTTAAACTTTTTTTTATAAGAAATAAATGTTTATAAATCTGCAACGATTATATATAATCGTATTCAAGAAAAAAGTTCCAAAGGTAATAATTTTTATTTTTGGACTTTTGTGAATTTTTGTTACCCACAAACGATAAAAAGAATAGGAGATCGATCTTAAGTTGCTATTTTCTTATCCTTATTTTTTATTTAGAATAAAAAGATCACACATTTAAGTATAGGCTACTTTACGAAACGTAAAACTTAAAAAAAAAAAATTATATATTAGGCCTATGGGTGACTGTAATTGCTTTTAACAATCACATTAAAGCTTCACTGAATATAATGTATTTTAGGTGTTCAATAGTCTTCTTTTCTTTCAAAGGTAGATCTTGTATTTTTACATTAATCACTTTCCATACAAAATGTTGTTGAGATTACATACGAGGTATGATATCTAACCCGACGTTTTATGAAAGGAAGTTTTTTAACATAGTAATTATACTGGATTTGATATATATATATACATATATATATATACACACACATATATATATATATATATATATGTATATGTATATATATTATATATGTGGATATATATATATATATATATATATACACACATATATATATATATATATATATATAATCATGTGAACAGATTGAGATATTTCATAACCTAATAGTATTGAAGGAAAATAATTTTTCCCATGCTATTGGTACATAGAGTAGCTAATATTTGTTTCCAAATGTTCTCAAAGTGACGAAAATCATTATCTTTTCATATATTCTAATGTGCTGAAATACTTCGTTTCGTACTCATTGTTATAAAGTTCTTTAGATTCCTAGATAAATTATTCGAAGTTCCTTCATAAGGAGTAATAATGATAACTAAAAAGCTTTTACATTAGCCCAGCGGTGTATGCAATAAGCATAAAATAATCTGTGTGTGCTATTGTTTAAAAGGGAGGGTGGGTTGGGGAGCCTTCTCCTTCAGAAGGGAAGAGGTTAAGAGTACCATCTTATATAGAAGAAAAGAGGCTATAGGGGCATGCTTTTACAGAAGGGAGGAGACTCTGACTGTCTACTTGTATAGTCCAGAAATGATAATGAGATCTTAGTTAATATAAAGGAACAAACTGAGAATGCTTGATCGTAAGGCCTGTTAGTGTTAACTCCCACAGAAAGGATAAGACTAGGATGTTTTCCTTGTATGAACTGGAAGGTATTGGGAGAGTCTATTACAGACATGATAAGTCTGAAAGGTTCTCTTCAATTGGGTAGGAATGGATTGTAAGAGCTTGCTCATATAGAGGGATGGAGGTTTGGAGAGCCTACTCGTATGCTGAGGGAGGCATTGGGATTTGGATTGAGAAGGGCAATGCTCAGAGGGCATACTCTTCTGGACGGTAAGGTATTGGGAGTGACTACGTCTTCTGAAGGAACAAGGCTCAAGGCCTACTCATTTGTACAAAGATTGACTTGGAGAGACAAGGCAGTGATATTCTCTTCAATTGGATGGGAAGGGATTGGGAGAGCTTGTCTTTACAAAAGCAAGGCATCTTATATGGACTACTGATATGGAGAGACTTCCCTTAAAGGGAAGGAGGCTCTGAATGGTAGAGCCTACCGGTGCATAGTGGAACGACCTAGGAAGACCTTTATGTATGGAGAGGAGGAAGATTGTAGGCCTTATGCTTAAAGACTGTAGGCGTCTAGCAGGGACAACTTATAGGCATAGAGGTGCTCTGAGAGTGTCTATGTATGGTACTGGGATGTCCTTTTTGAATTAGCAATAGTGCCCTCGACCAAGTAAAACACGACGGTTCTTGACCCAAGTAAGTAAGTAGATAAATATAAAAAGATTTTTTCACACTTGACGGAACACGCAAGAACATGTAAGTCGTAAGGAAATAAGAACAGAAGTCGTAATGCGAAATCCATCAGTTAGAGCTTGGCAGTTTATTACAGTCGAAGTGACGGAGGAAAATTTTGGTCTAGGGTGAGAGGAAGGGCTTTGCCGAAAACACCATTAGCGATCAAGCAGGAAAGGGAGTTTGATGGAACTTATAATGAGCTCATTTATGATCTTGGCAAGTAAGAAGGGTTTCCTCTTTCGTGGGAGAAAAACGACTTTGTGATTTTCGCTTTCTCATTAGTGATCTAGAAGTAATATAGTTTTGAAACAATTAATTATTCTCTCTCTCTCTCTCTCTCTCTCTCTCTCTCTCTCTCTCTCTCTCTCTCTCATGAAATACATTAGGACGATAGAAATAATGCTCTTCTGTAATTTTCCATGATATCATTGTAAAAATCTATACGTTCACATTCAAATCGATACTAAAAATAATTTTATAAATAAAAAAAAGATCAATTGTAACTATACGTTAGTAAATATTAACATTATATCTTTTTTTTTAAGTAAAAAAGGGTTTGTAAATTCAAGGGATAATAAGTAAGAAAGGCCATAGCATATGCCATGCTTTTATTTTTCATTGTAACATGTACTTGAATGTCCATATTCAAGTAGAATAGTCAATAAGACGTCCAATATTTAAATACTATACCAAAATAGGAGATTCAACACAGCTCAAGCCCACTAGCACATTGCGCCACCCACTTCCAGTTTGTATGCACTCACACTTCCTGGTCATTAGCGGTCTTACATTCCAACACCACCTGGCTTTCCTGTAGCTATCCACACCATCTGATCTTTACTTTGTCTATTCTTCCTCCTTACCCCTTCGAACATTTCATAATAAATACTTTTTTGCAATTCATCTCTCTACCTCAAACATGATCAAAACACACCAAAACTGCTCTATATTTTCAGCTATTCTAAGTTTTCTTATTATTCCTGTATTGAGTTAATACATTAGTCATTCTTTAACAGTGTCCTACGCTAAATTTACAGTTTTGATATAAAAGGAAAGGTTGGCTTGATAATACCAACATTTCTCATTCCCGCTCCTATGTCCATAAACACTCAACCCTTTTGAATGGTGATTCTTCCTTCCTTGCTTTACTTATCTTATGATTCACCCCCATTTTCCTTCAGGCGTCACCTGTAGTATTGAATAAAAAAATACTTGTATAAATAAACCACTTTCAGTCTTCCGCTATTGACAGTAACCGTCAATAAAGTATGGGTAGGTACTTGCATGTCTTAGAATACTCTTGTTAGCTAAAAAAAATTTGAATGTATGTACAGTACACACATATATACAATAATGTCTATAATTAGACAATTGCTGAACGTTGAGGGCTTTTTCTTTATATACTTTTAGTGATAGTTTGTCTACGGTTAATTTCACGAACTATTTTCAAGAAACCATTAGACTCTGTCCTTCATTTAGGAGAGAGAAATCTTCCGGGCTTCAGAGAAATTAACTTCCATTTATTTAGAAGTAAATTAACAACTTCATGAAAGTTTAATGACGTTGTTTAATCACCCTTGCTGTCTGTGTCATTAATATCCTTCTTGGTCGTTAGCAGGGTTCGTTCATTAGTGCGTTCGACGGGTTGGTTTGCGTACTCCCAAGGCCACGTCTCTATTTTCGTGACCTGGGACACACTTCCTAATAATCGACCGATGGCTAATGACCCAGAGTAATGGTCCTCGACGTAGGTCTGAGTTTTTTCTATTGGTTTGATTGTTGTCATATTTGCTGTTGCATTTATACAGATTGCTATCCACTACTTGTTACCCATAATGCGATTCTTACCAATTATTATTGTATTTTATCAGTAATGGGTATACGAAATACACTCGTGAATTGGGGTGAATGATTATGAATGCACATAATAACCTTTCAGATAATGAAATATCCACATGAGATAACATCAGCAGTAGAAACCTGTATGTACAGCCGAACACAGGAGCTCTGGGTACCTTTTGTGCTCAAGGAAGTGCACCCTGTCACACCCTTGCTGAGCGGAGAGTTCCTGTGTGTAGCCCCACAGACCACTGATCCCGTCTCTCCCTACACTTAACTGTTTGGTTACTCGTCGTGCAGTAAGGTTGTGACTGTGTTCACTTCCTCAGTGCGTGGTGTGCCAGGAAGTCCTGTGTCTAGCTGTGCCAGGTGGCTATGAGGAGTTCATGATTGGAAGCTTGGAATGGCATATAAGCGAGAAGAGAGAACCGTTTCATAAGTTTTTAGGGAAAGATGGGGAATGGTAAGTGTCTGGTCAGGATTTGAGATGGTAAGGGAAAAGGGGGGAATTTAAGCAGCATGTCTGAAATTGTACTGTGCATAAGAAGAGAATGGTTACCCAAGAGTAGTGATCAGAATCGTGTTTGATCATTAAGTCGATATTCACCTATGTGTAAAAATAAGGATTATGGAAACATCAACGATGAAAGAAGTATTGGATATGCTATCAATATTGTTCCAAACGAGATTTGTGAAAATTAAGGAGGTGTAAGTTTTTTTAATTGAATAAGATACAAAAGAAGCATGCGTGTTCAATAAATTTTTGGCCTGCTAACCATGTAGACATGCTCTTCCTACGTTATTTAATATTCCAAACCTTATTAGGTTTATTACTTACTCTTTCCGGTGATTGAAGAACATTTGTATAAACCGTTTCCAACAAGACACCGAACCTTTAATTTTATAGTCCGCACTCTGCACTTCAAAATTGACCCAACAGTGACCTTGGAATAGTTGTGAATGTAGGCCATGGTCATATATAACGGCTTACTCGTTGACCATGACTGCATTGCGATATTAATGTTTACGATTAAATAATTATTGCAGGGGTATTGTGTCCGTAGATTTATCACCGGGGGCAGATTTAGTCTTTATTTAATGTGGATATTTATCTTTTTGCTATTTATATGCTAACAAAAATCTCTATTTTTTTTTTTATTATTGATCTAATGTAATTTGTGTTTGCCTTCCCTGAGTTGGAATACCTTATCGTGAAAGGGTTTGCGTATCACCCTAATCAGCAAAGCTGTACTAGTCAGGGCCACGCATACTAGGTTGGTTTGCTGTGAGCGATCATACTGAAACCTCCCTCCATCACCAATCGCAGTGACCATCGTGGTGATGAAAACTGGCCAAACCCCAGACATGAATAAGTCCGCTTTATCCTACAGCGGACTAGAAACGGCTGTGTTTGTTGTTGTGTTTGCCTCCTACATAGCTGCGAAGTTTCTCCTAAAGTGAGTTAATTCTTACGAGAATGAGATAAATGGAGCAAAATTATTAAATCAGAGACTTTCAATAAAACTGGTCATGTTAGTCGATATGAATCTTCCAAGACATTTTGAGATTAAATTATAAAATTTCTTTTGTTATATGTCATCTGTTACTGATTAAGATTATTTACTCTAATAATTCTCTTTATTTTTCCTGTAGTTGAGCATTTTATTTTTGCTATAAAGTAGTATATAAATAGGACTACTTGTATGAACCACCTTCTTCCAACCACACTAAAACAAATGTCATTGCTCAATATAAATTAGCCTCCTTGTTATTACTGCACCAGTACCTGCGATTATATGGGATTGTTGAGAACACATCAAGTATCGACCTTTGTCCCGTTACGTACCATCTTTCTTAAAGCTGTAGGTGTGAAAGTAGAGTTTATTACAAGTACCCTATCATATTGCTTTGATTATATACGTGCATTTGTTAAATATAAACTTACTTATATTATTATTGCTATATTTGGTTTATTAAAAAACATGATCATATTTTGTTACATTTATGGTGGACATGCCTTTGATTTGAAAATTCTAATATTTTAATTTTTATTGTTCTGGATTTAATATAATGTGCCCGTAATTTGTAGACTTCATGTATGTATGTAGTTTTGAAATATTTTTTTCTTCTATTTTGAATAAATTGACGAGGGAATAATATTAAACTTTTTCTCCTGAGTTTTATTATTTTTTTATTATGGAAAAAACACGAAAATTTATAGGAATATATGCGTTAATTACACTACAATTTTCACCTCGTAAACAAATAAATATAATTTTCCTCACTGTATTCAATTTGTCCTCCAGAGTTCACATATGTTAAAACAATTACCATCATACTCATCTCTTTATATATTTTTTTTTCATTTGGGAAATAATCTGTAAAAGGAATTTAACAAATATGCATACATACACATGTTATACATGTTATTAAAATGTTTAAACACTCGTGTAATTAAACGAATTTAATAGCAATTATATTGCTCCTGCGTACAAACTCATAAAACACATGTTTATGTAATATAAACGTTCAGGGGAATATTTGAAGGGAAGAAATTATATTATAAATTCCCGTTTTTCTTTTAATTTAAACGTTTAAGAAATATCGACTTTCGATTTAGCAAAGAAACTTGTACTTTTTATGACAGTGTCACGCTGCTACTCCAAAGGTTTTTCGTTAATAAGATTCTAAAGCTTGTTTAAGAGCGCATCGGGTGCTGGCTTTTCCGCCGGGATACTCCTAAGTTGCCAGCTTTCCTTCTCGGAAATTGCATGAGATTGTGTAACCTATCATGAAGCAAGTTCGGGAATTTTTGACTGACACTTCGAAAATTGAGAGAGAGAGAGAGAGAGAGAGAGAGAGAGAGAGAGAGAGAGAGAGAGAGAGAGAGAGAGAGAGAGAGAGAGAGAGGACGGGGGAAGTGTCTAGAATTAACAAGATATTTAACAGAGAGAGAAAAAGAGAGACAGACGGGTGAAGTGTCTAGAATTAACAAGAAGAGAGAGAGAGAGAGAGAGAGAGAGAGAGAGAGAGAGAGAGAGAGAGAGAGAGAGAGAGAGACGGGGGTGAAATCATTTTGAATTGACAACATAGTTAACGGAAAGAGAGAGAGGGAGAGATAAAAGTCTAGAATTGACAACATAGTTAACGGAAAGAGATAAAATGCTCATGCGTAACAACCTGATAAAGTTGAATGCGTTACGGAAACAACATTCATTACCTGCCAGGCGTAATTACGAGGTAATGTTGCATAACCGAGACCGAATTGATAGAGAATTGATGTTGGTCGATGTCGAATTGATGTTGTCATTTCGTTTGATAGAACGCCACTGTTTTGGCTCATAACAATACATCGCGGGTTAATAAGCAGACCCAATATCTTGTTTATAGGCAATACTTTAAATTTTATTATACAAATTATGAACTTCCTTTTTTTCGTCCTCATTTTTCTCAACACATATTTTAAACGCACTGTTCTGTAAAAATGGCCGCTAGTTGATTAAATGGATAAACTCTGTAGCTGATTATAAAAAGTTATGTCCAATTGTGCAAAATTTTTCGCCCTGCACCGCTTATTGAAATTCAGGTGACGAGAAAAATGGAAATATGCGATTTCTTTTGGTTTTGGGGCTAGATAGAAGAAGGTGGTTCGGGGAAGGGGTTTAATGGCGACTAATAGAGTTGGTGGTGTGAGTTTAGGTTTAGGAATGAGACAAATATTGCTTGATCGAAATTTCATATCTTCCTTACCATTTTATGTTTGTTTGTATCTTTTTTTTCTGTTAAAATAGTCTTTTTCTTACTATTTTTCTAAATGAAATCTGTACTATATACACTTTTTAAGCTTAATTTTACATATATTCTATACACAATTTTGTATTTTTGTAAGAGAAAATCCCTTCGACAATATTGTACACTTTTCTGCATAAAACGTAAAAGGATGGCGTTGATTTTCTTCCCGTTATTCTTCTGATATGAGCAAATAATGCAGTTAGGAATTTGCATATTTTAAAAATATTCTTAACGATAATCCAGAAAACAACAGCCCTATAACGGTGAGCATTAAACCAAGCGTACATTTCTTTCTAATGTAGGTACCTTTTGCTGTCTTCCACTAGAAAAGTAGAATCTAAAGTACCTCTCCTTGTCCTTTTGGTGGGAAATGTTGCATTTAAAAAAATTCTGTTGAACGTGTAATGTCGAACAGAAAACGTCCCGGGATGTGAAAGCGATTCTAACGACTCGAGAGGTATGGAAGTTGTATGCAAATCGACTCGCCATCTGTTAGCGGAACGGTGAACTTCGACAGCTCTCTGGTTTGTTTACAGTTTGAAGGGACGGTTTAAGAAAAAGAGTGCCTGGCGTATTTTCTTTGCTACTTTCCAATATGTTGCTTATCTTCCCCTTTCAGATTGATTTCCTTGCGTCTCAGGTGCATCTTGTTGAGGGTTTTGTGCAAATGAGACATTGATCGTTTTATTGTAATTATAGTAACCTGTTTTGCCCTCATTTACGAAAAAAAGAAGATATAAATTTAGCTTAAGGATTATAGGATAACTAGCTCAATAATGGAGATGAGGAATGTATTTTCACGATTACAGTTCCATTGCATATTTTGAATAACATTGTTAATAATTATTGTTATTACAATATTAAATCTAACTTATGGTATCATCTGCAGTGAAAGGTAGGATCATGCTATTGCCAAGAATTTGTTAAAATTATTTCTTTAGCATCATCATCATCATCATCATCATCATTACTTTAGAATAAAATCCCAAAGTTTTAATTATTAGCATTATAATTTTATCACTTTCCCTAGAGCTTTCTGAGGCTAACCCAGCTCTCAATATCAAACTTTCATTAAGCCTATTAAAAAAATTAGAGATCTTGCTGAATATAATGTAAGTGAAGTGAAGTCAGTTAGAAGACATGGAATCAAGTTTAATTTCCCATTACTTTCATTATACATTTTCACCGGTCACAAGTCAGGCTTGAAATAATTTGCAAAGTTAGTTGCTAAAAGAATTATTTATCAAATTATATTTCATTTCTATATTTTACCGTTCCTTAAAGATCATAAGTGAAGTATTATTTTTTCAATATGAAGCCCAGAACGGAGGTGTGGCTTTTGCATTTGGGTTTTGTTACCGGAAATTTTAATTATACTTGCCATGCTTTACTTAATTTTATGATGTATGGAAGAAATTCTCAGTGTATGTTCTTGGTGTATGTGCGTGATAAAAAATCTTTTGTGATTAAAATAGGCAGATTTCTTGAAGTTATTCGTATAGCCTTGAATGGACAGAAGGATTGAGGGGCCTTGATTATGTAAGCTGATGTGATGAATAAATCAATACTTCAGTCTCCTTTTTCCTAGCTTGAATATTAGATTGGCAAATATATATATATATATATATATATATATATTATAGAGATATATATATATATTATAGAGAGAGAGAGAGAGAGAGAGAGAGAGAGAGGAGAGAGAGAGAGAGAGAGAGAGAGAGAGAGAGAGAGAGAGAGAGAGAGTGTGTGTGTGTTAACGCATGCAAATTCCTCATGCCTTTAATTCTGAGGAAAAATTGCAACTGGCGTGCGTCCCACGATCTTATGACCCAATCTCGCAAAGTAGCCCTGATGACGGAGTGAAGAAAGACGCATGGGGGAGGGGCTGGGGGAGAAGGTTTTTTAGGTGATGAAAAGGGCGGCGTGAAGAGAAAGAAGAAGAGTCATAAACAGCCGAAGCTGAAGGCTTTTCGAGAGTTAGTGGAGCTGCCAACCAGGAATTTTTATAGCTGATTTACAAAGAATCTGCTTCTTCCTTTCTTGTCCTTCGTAATAACTCATCAGCCACCCCACCCCCCCTGCTTTTAATTCGTGCCTTGTTCACCTTGCTCACATTGGTACATTACTTGGTGTATAAGAATGAGGGTCAGATGCCCTGAACCATATCTTATAGATGTTTGTTTACAGCTTACAATAGGACCTCAAACGTGCTATTTTTTTCAAAATGTGTCTCTAATACTTTT
>NC_090743.1:57104210-57121710 GCF_036898095.1 Palaemon carinicauda
AACTATGAAGAAAAAACTATGACAAAATATCTTAACATCAGTAACAAAGTTAACGTAGATATATCATATATAAACTATGAAGATAAACTTATGTCAACCTGTTCATCATGAAATACTATATTGCATTGAGACTAAAGTTCCGAAATGCAGTTTCCTATCTGCTAGGTCTAGTCAGCATCCGAAATCCGACTTCATAATGCAAATAGCGCCAGTACACCTCGATTGCGAATATTTATTTTCTTCGCGAATAAAAGAGCAAACATCGCATATTTCATAGCGGCTGACATAACCCATTTTCTCAGTAACATCACGAATATGTCAAGTGAATTCACGTTGCGCCCAGAAAAATCCCGTTTAAATTAACTTGATGGTTGCATAAGGGGAGATAAGCATGCGAGAGAATAACATTTTGAATTTTGAAATGACTTTTAGCTTATATTCGATATTTAATTACTTTTAGAGATTATTAAGCTATGTTGTTTTTATTGAACTCAAGAGATGATTTTTGTAATATACTCAATTTTTTAATGAGGCAGATTTTTACTCACTCGTAGGGGTGGCCTTTTAGCTCGGAAAAGTGTCACTAATAGCTTATATGTTGGAAGTATTTTGTCCGAATAGCATCACTATTTTCAAATAATGACCAAGTAATGTGAATTGAAACTTATTTATTAACCTAGATTTCTTCCTCAGATATATGTTTTGTCAATAAATTATGTTAACGAATATAGAGATTATACAGTAATGTGATGGTAAGTCTGAATCTAATAAGGACACCCTTCGAAGTCAACAATAGGAGCTTGTTTCCGTATGCACTCTACATACTTATTTTGTAAATTTTCCCATATTTTAACAAATTGGGATAAATCATACTAGGCATAAGAAAAGCATGTTATTATAAACTAACTTAGAATACCAGAATCTATTATTATTATTATTATTATTATTATTATTATTATTATTATTATTATTATTATTATTATTATTATTATTATTGTTATTATTAGCCTCCAAAATAAGAGGTCAAAAAGTTGTTTAAATGATTAAACATACTTTATTGAATAAAATATCCGTATATTAAAAAACAACTGAGTTAATTTGACAAATTTTGGCTGAACACCGGAGAATATATCGAATAAAAAAATTCAACTTGAAGCATATTTTGTTCATTGAATATCTATTTCGAAAATATTTCTGTCGGATGTTAAGTCTCTCTCTCTCTCTCTCTCTCTCTCTCTCTCTCTCTCTCTCTCTCTCTCTCTCTCTCTCTCTCATGTATTATTATTATTATTATTATTATTATTATTATTATTATTAGCTAAGCTACAACCGTAGTTGGAAAAACAGGATGTTATAAGCCCAAGAGCTCCAACAAGGAAAAATAGCCCAGTGAGGAAAGAAAATAAGGACATATATAAATTACATGAGATATAATAAATATGAATAATCTCTTTCAGATCCTTTATATTCTAGAGAGTCTCTCTCTCTCTCTCTCTCTCTCTCTCTCTCTCTCTCTCTCTCTCTCTCTCTCTCTCTCAAATAATCGTCTATTAGCTTCCAAAGACGGTATCCTTTTCTTCAGGGGAAGTATACGAAGACAGACTCCATTAATTTCCTTTCTTCTTTTGATAATAGTAGAAGAAAAGAAACTGCTTTATAGTATCCTATGTTACCTATTTGTCTGGCACGAGCCGTCCATGCAGGAGTGGCCGTTGTCTCGTAATCAATTAGCCTATATCCTTATAAGAAAGACGCTGATGATGGAAGGGAAATTGTCTGGCGATGCAAATGGGGGTTCCTTCAATCGCTACTCATTTGCCTCTCTTAGGCTATTCGAGGTTGTCTAGGGAAGGGACTGTAGGTAGGGGTTTTATGAAAAAAAAAATTGTTGCAAGAAAATTAAGAGTTAAGATCGATGCTTTTTTCCGAAGTGAACCAGAGGGACGAAGGTGCTGAAAGGAATTAGTTCATTAAAACAAGGTCGAATGTTCAATTCTAATAAAGATAGTAAGGGCCATATTGACAGCACTTGAAGGGAAGAGGCGTCTCAAGCCCTTAACGATTCCCATGAATTATTATATAAAAAGTCTTCAGAGGAAGTTCCAAGGAAGATGGAAAAAGTTATTGTGAATTTAAAATATGTTTGGAGACTTCAATTTTTATCACTAATATCAAGTTGCAATAACCAAACTTATAAATATTTTTTATATATTTTTTCATTCGCAAGAACTTTTGTTTGCTTAAAAAAACGTGAATTAGGATTTCATTCATAGTAAAGGTGATATTTATAAATTTTTATGAAAATAGATATCGTCTACACAATTATTCCTAAGTCTTTTGATACTTTTCTTAGTTATTCATAAATGATAAAGTTATAGATTTTCATGAATAGATAATATCCATTGGTTTTCCTGAACATACTGTATGTGTATATATATATATATATATATATATATATATATATATATATATACACACACACACATATATATATATATATATATATATATATATATATATATATATATATGCATATATATATACAGTATATATATATATATATATATATATATATATATATATATATATATATATATATATATATATATATATATATATATATATATATATATATGCGTGTTTATATTCATGTATATATACGCTACTGCATGTGACATAATTCAGGAAGAAGTTTCGGTATTATGTAAATGTCTGCATTATTCACAAACTTTGGCCGACGCCTTTCGTATCTATATAAGATGTGTTAATTGGATTGTATTTTGATATAATGAGCGTGAAATATTCAAGAAACTTTTCCATTTGCTGTTGGTATGTCCCATTTACTCTGCTCAATTTGCCTTAAAAAGCTGTGTTAGACTGATCTTAATAATTCTTTCTATTTATGTTTTTTTAATCAGTTTTATTAATATTAGCCTTGAAATATTTTTCAGGAAGAGACTTTTGAATGGAAATTGATTTAGTGTGGAGAGAGAGAGAGAGAGAGAGAGAGAGAGAGAGAGAGAGAGAGAGAGAGAGAGAGAGAGAGAGAGAGAGAGAGAGAGAGTCTTGGCCAAGTTTTTCTATCATTTCCTGGAACTATTTTGCATTTAAGCATTACCTTGGACTTTAATGAATGAATGGCATATCTGTATGTATGAATGATTAAAGAGTTAGAGAGGAGCTTAAGGTAAACTTGTGCCTGCTGTCTTCTTTGTTACCGGAAGTTTGTTAATACAATTCGTTAATGCAATGAGGTTGAAATAAGCTTGATGTGGACCCTAGATCTTATAAAACTAATTGAGAGAGAGAGAGAGAGAGAGAGAGAGAGAGAGAGAGAGAGAGAGAGAGAGAGAGAGAGAGAGAGAGAGAGAGAGAGAGAGCAAACATTGCGCTTGCAGCTGTTTTGCCTGCGCTCGGATAACAATGGATGTTCATGATGACCTCGTCTTCCTATTGTACCTGTAAGGTGTTGAGCTGAGAAAGGGGGAATGGATCTCTCTCTCTCTCTCTCTCTCTCTCTCTCTCTCTCTCTCTCTCTCTCAGGAGCAGAAGAAGACTAAGACGAACCATTTGGGTGAAGTACTCTTTTTAATGCTCCTTTAGAAATCTCGAAGCAATACTTTTAGCGGTGACAATATGAGGGAGAGGTCTGTGGTGTTGTGTTTACCTGAATAGGCGTCGGGATAATGCGACTGCACATTTTATGTCTTTGCATTTCCAGCTTGTTCTCTTTCTTTTTCTTTCTCTCTTTCTTTGTTGCAGATGGAACCATTGTCAACCCCATCATCATCATCATCATCATCATCATGGTCGTGCTTTCGCTTGTATGTTGGTAGTGATGATGATTGTCTCTACACGTATCACCATTGTCGTACATAACTCCCTCACCATGCCAAAAGTTTATATTTTTTTCCATATTTCATAATGATTGTTTTTGATAGACTTTTTATCGTGTTTCATTTATAATGAATTGATTAGCTGACAATCTGAGTGGTCTTAAACTGTGCATGGATAAGCCAATGGGCTCATTCCTTAAAAATCCATTTGATCTCCCTTCACCTAAACGACAAATTAGGTACAGTTGGACATAGGAGTTTCTGACACAGCTCGCCCCGAAAAAGTGCACTCTGTCACACCCTTACTTCGCGGCAAGTAACCAACTAGATACTGTAGGAAGGGATGGCAGGGATAGTAGGCAGGGCTAAACACATGTGGCTGGGTGCACATCCTCAGAACGAGGTGTACCAGGGACTCCTGTGTCCAATTGTATCTAGCAGGTGGTCGACCGTTGCGGGGTGCAGTTAGGGTGGGAAAGAAAGTGAGATGAAGGGGAATGAAAAAAGATGGTAACTTTTCCGTTAAATTGCTTAACATCAAAACGAGAAGGTCCTCATAAAGTGTACCCAGTGTTTTTTTTTTTTTTTTTTTTTTTTCATACATCTATTAAACAGGTATAACTAAATTTTATAATTTTTCCCTCAGCACACACTCATACTCGGGTTTTTCCGGTATATACAGTATGATACTTTTATATTTCATTTTCCAGAATACACTTTTTCCTTTTTTTGCCTTAGTGGTAAGAACTTTAATTTTTGGCAAGGTAGAAACTCCACCTTTTTGTGTTAACATAGTTTGTAAGGGGAGATAATTTATTTTTTGACGAAATTCCCCTTTTATCGAGAAAAAAAATGACATATATTTCACCTTTTTTCACAGTTGACATTACCCATATTTCCTTTTTTCCAAAGTAATAATTACCTATATTTCCTTTTTTTTAAATAAAAATTATCTATGCTTTCGTTTTTCCAAAGTTGAAATTACCAATATTTATTTCTTTTCCTAGGTAGAAATAACATTTCCAAGTTTTTTCTCCAAGGATAAGAATTGCAGTCTTTAGCTGGCGTTTGGGTTTAATCTTTCACGACATCTCTTTGGTCAGGAAACCGAATTAGATCTAATTTTTTATTTTTATTTTTTTTATAGATAGGGACCATCCTCCAAGTGCCCATTCACCTTATTATATCTGCTCTTTACTTCTACCTCGCGTGATATAGCGTCAAGGTATCTACTAGAGGTCTCAGTCCTAAGGGACATGAAAGGAAAGGGGAAAAGTCTTGGCTCTTTTTTTTTTTTTTCTCTCTCTCTTTTTAAGGAAAGATGACGTAAAAAGATAAAGCACGCAATAAGAGAATATAGCTAATGATTATTTTCAGCGTTAATATGTTTATATATTTTTTATTTGTTACATTATTTTATGTTGGTTTATTTGTTTATTCATATTTTGCGTAATTAATTGGTTAGTATTTAGATAAATTGATGAACTATATATTGTTTTGTATTTAATATATGATATTTACAATTTTACATGATTTCGATGTATTTGGTGGCCACCTCTGTCGGTTATATTAATCATTTATAGATTAATGATATGTGTAATGATATGTATTATTTCAAATATCGCTCGAGAATAAAGGGTTCCTATTTTTAAGGGATTTATCTCTTCTTTATTGTATATCAGAATATAAACAATGGGAAAATGAATCCATAATTATAATTATCTTAACCGAATGTTAATTGATCGATTAACAGAATTATGGGATAATTTTGATTTGAATCCCCTTCTTCATATCACAGATAACTATAATAAATTATTTGATAAAGAAAGATCAATTGAACGTTTACTCAAGTGATGGGTTCTATTGCAATAGCTCTGGTTAGTAATAAATCACAATTGTTTATGAGATTGAGTAAGTAATATCTGTCCATTACTGATTATATTAATTTTGTGTTTCGTGTGTAAAGATTAAGAAATAAGCGTATAAATATGGTCTTAGTTGAAATTTGAAAACGTCACTTGAATAGACTATGGGAAAGCTAAATCCAGTTTTTATGTATGTATGTATCTGCTGAGAGAGAATACGTATATTGATAAAAGAAATGGAGAATTGAAAGGTCGTTAGTTATATACGTTTTTGTTACCCTGCGTTTCATTTGTACATTTATAAAGGATAATTATTTTTTCAATGTATATATTCTAATTCAAAACTTGAAGTACTGATTTATCTCGATATATAAGGTAAAAAGATCTTTGTATTCTGCTGACGCCTTATGCCCTTTGAGTAAGATCAGCTGCAGTGATTAAAGTTAGGAAGTAGATTTTATTTTCATCTCGCGTATCTACAACGATTTTATAACAACAACAATAATTGTGGTAAGGGATCTAAAAATGATAACAGTAGCAGTAATAATAATAATGAAATAATGATGAATTGTGTCACTAAATTGTCACAGAAATGAAAATTTAAAACGGAAAAATGTATAAACAAGAAAAAAGATAATAATCCATTAAAAGATGATAGCGTCCATACGCGAAAAAGGATGTTCTTATGGCAGCAGAATCGGTAATCAGAGACCAGACGGAGAGGCATTGAAACTAGTACTGCGAATCATACATCGTAATTGCATTGAAAAAAAAAATCCATTTCTTCTTCAATTCTCTTTCAGCGGTCACAAAGCACCACTTTCGGAGACGAGGCAACGTTTTTCTGACGACAATAAGCCGGACGGAAAAAAAAAACGTTCCGTTTTCGAACTATGGTTTTCTACGACAATTTTTTTTATTTGTAACGGAAAGTGTGCGTATTAGTTACTTTTCGTTTACATAACTTTTTCTTTAAGAGAAATGTATTCCTTGCTGCACCGCTACATCGGAAATTCATAAGCTTCTCAGTTGCAATGTCTTTTCTTTGTGGCAGATGTATTCGTTCCTCCCCTTTTACACATCATATATTTTTTATTATCTTCGTTAATCTTCTTTTGCATTGCATGTTCGTCGTGGTAGATGGAATCGTATTCTTTTACATCAAATAGTTTTCGTTACTTCTATGTTCATTCCATTTTCTTTACGGGTGATGTACTTGCTACTCATTTTTTTTTTTCATCTTAAATCGCATGATGTTTAGAGTGGTGGATGTATTTGCTAATCTTTAGTTACACAGCATGTTTTGATGGGAGATGTTTTCCATGCTTTTCCATTAACAAAGGATTTCTTTCATAACTTTTCTCACTTACAATCTCTCTCTCACTTAAGTTACCAGACCAATAGCCCAATCTATGTGAATATATGCAACCTCTTTGATAATTTTCACACTGATATTTTCAACTAATACCAGTAATTAACATTGATATCAAAATAAATTTTTTTTCGTCTATAATTTTTGGAAATAATCGTTACGTAAAGAATATTTGCAAGGAAGTGGCCTCTTTAGTTTGTCTCATGTGGATGCGTGCAAATCATACAATTATTTCTTTGCGTAAAAGGGGTATTCTATATATGATAAACTTGTTTATCATAAAATTATAACAAGGAAATGCAGAGCTATTAACAGTACTTCATATATCAAAACTACTGTACAATTCAATTACAATAATACTGAAATATAGAAGTTATATTTGACGTGACATGCATGCTACTACTAATAATGATGATAATATCATACAATTAGCCTATGGGTCACTCAACTAATCTTGCAGAGAAAAATCACGGTCGTTACACATTCAAGCCAGAGAATTAGATTTAGTCTTGGTTTTGAATGAATACGGAAAGATTTAAGTATGCTCCAGTTATGGTGTTGACTTAATGAGTTATGGTTCAATGGTTTCAGGACACGCACAAAAACATGCCATTACGTTGTGTGTGTGTGTTTGTTTATGTTGTACGCGTTATGTATGTATAGATCTTTATATACCAGATGGCATATTGAAGATCGACCGAAGAATCTTGAATCTTCTTAAAAAATGACATCTCTTGTAGACTATTTGGTAATATTGTACTGGCGGTTGCCACGTCGTTAATAAAACTTGATGTTCATGTCCCCTTCATAAGCTACAGACTGTGAGATTGAATTACATCCGCGATCTTCTTCAGTGAACCCTGGATATTGACAAGGGTTCGGGAGGGTGGGGGAATGGAGGAGTTGTTAGCTGGAAGGATACGTATTGGAGTCTGGTTGAGGGGCGAGGAGGTTGCGTGATGGTTGAATAACTCCGTCGAGTGGGCACTTGTGTTTGCGTTAGGGGACTCGAAGGAGTGAGGGGGTGGGTGGGGAATGGGTAAAGGGTTGCCTTAGGGATGACGCGAGTGAGAAGAAAATCGTTGAATCATCATGCAGTTGAGGACCTTTGAAAGCAATCTTAGTTGAGAGAGAGAGAGAGAGAGAGAGAGAGAGAGAGAGAGAGAGAGAGAGATTTAAGGCTTTAATGAGCGAAGATATTTCGAAAAATATACAAGTTTATAGAATTTAAAGTAGAAACTGAGAGGGTGTAAGATAATGATAGAGCACCTAGGAGAATTACAAGAGAGGGTAGGAGATTTATAATGGATGGTCTCCTAAGAAAAATCATAGAGAGAGAGAGAGAGAGAGAGAGAGAGAGAGAGAGAGAGAGAGAGAGAGAGAGAGAGAGAGAGAGAGAGAGAGAGAGAATATTTCACAGTATTCCAGAGAATGCTTGGTATTTGTCTGAGTGTGTATTTTTAAATAAGAAATTGAAATGTTGCAGAGGAAGAAATTTTATAAAAGATACTTGACTTTGAAAGATCAGTTTAACTGAATATTTCCTAAATATTCAGCCAGATTATCATAATTCTTGAATGCAACTGATATTAATTTAAGCGAACGTTACTAACATATACGAAATAATTCATGACAAATTAGATATACTGTATGTCCAAAACTGTCTTAACTTGAAGGAGTTATTAGATACCTTATGTTTGCGACCTTTGTGTCGAATCTATAGGTATTAGAATAAATCATATATGCTACCTAAGTATATTGATATATTTTACACGTACTTGCGTGACGAAATATATATATATATATATATACATATATATATATATATATATAATATATATATATATATATATATATATATATATATATATATATATATATATATATATATATATATATTACTCTTGCAACTAGAACACCCAACAATAAATTAAATGGATTTATATTAAACTTGACAGATATTTAATTAACAGATTTTCGAATTTTAAACCTTTCTTCATCCATATTCTGAATCATTAATTATCTGTGATTCTGCTTGGAAAATTAGAAATATTAGTTAATTAGCTTCAGTGATTGTATTTTTTTTTTGTTTACTACGGAAAATATAGTAAGTATTAAGAGCAATAAGAGATTTCCGACATGTGTCAATGAGGAATGTCGACCTTTTACTCAGATCCATGGACCAAGCTTTCCATTTTTTCATATCTACTGTATATTAATAACAATGATAACCAGAATCGCCATCTGGATCCGAATCGCCTCCAAAAAATTATGAGTTCTTCCATAGCATAATACATATCTGTGGATAAATTTTGGTGAGAATCCGGCAAGTGGATCTGACGTTATCCTGCTAAACGACAAACCCATAGTAAATAAATAAATATAAAAACGCAGGCTATTTGATAACCTCCTTGACGGAGGTAATAACAAGTATTTGTTACACAACATAAGTAATTAGTAATCCTCTATCATACTCTAATTAGTGGAAATTTTACTTGCAATAAAGAGTAGAAGTAACACTTAACGTAACCTGAGTTATATGTTGCATGGACACCTTTAGAATTTTAAAGATTATATGTACAGCTTGAGGAATTAGAAATGCCATACACGAGTATATATACGCAATTAGTGGAGGTAAAAATTAGTTGTGTAATTGCATATCTAATTTGAGATTTTTTTTTTTCGTACGCAACTTGATGAATGAAAAGTTATTTCTTTAATATGAAGGATTAGAATTAGTGTTTGTAAGTTTTAGAGGTGTTATTCATATATAGTGATTAATTAAGTAAATTGAAAAATTTATGATCATTCAGCCAATTAGTTGAATTATTGGTTAGCTGCATAGATTGGGTGATTACAAGTTACTATCAAAATTTAGGAATTAAAAGTTACTATCACAACTTGAGGAATTGAAACTTGCTATCACAACTTCGAAATTAAGTTACTATCACAACTTGAGGAATTAAAAGTTGCTATCACAACTTAGGAATTAAAAGTTACGATCACAACTTAGATATTGAAAGTTATTATCACAACTTAGAAATTAAAAGTTACTATCACAACTTAGGAATTAGAATTTGATATCACAGCTTAGAAATTAAAAGTTACTATTACGACTTGAGGAATTAAAAGCTACTATCACAACTTAGATATTAAAAGTTATTATCTCAACTTAAAAATTAAAAGTTGCTATCACAACTTGAGGAATTAAAAGCGACTATCACAATTTAGCAATTGAAAGTTACTATCACAGCTTAGAAATTAAAAGTTACTATTACGACTTGAGTAATTAAAAGCTACTATCACAACTTAGATATTGAAAGTTATTATCACAACTTAGGAATTAAAAGTTACTATCACAACTTGAGGAATTAAAAGCGACTATCACAACTGAGATATTGAAAGTTAATATCACAACTTAGAAATTAAAAGTTACTATCACAACTTGAGGATTTAAAAGCGACTATCACAACTTAGATATTGAAAGTTAATATCACAACTTAGAAATTAAAACTTACTATCACAACTTGAGGAATTAAAAGCTACTGTCACAACTTAGATATTAAAAGTTATTATCACAACTTAGAAATTAAAAGTTACTATCACAACTTGATGAATTAAAAGCTACTATCACAACTTAGATTTTGAAAGTTAATATCACAACTTAGAAATTAAAAGTTACTATCACAACTTGAGGAATTAAAAGCTACTATCACAACTTAGATATTAAAAGTTATTATCACAACTTAGAAATTAAAAGTTACTATCATAACTTGAGGAATTAAAAGCTACTATCACAACTTAGATATTAAAAGTTATTATCACAACTTAGAAATTAAAAGTTACTATCACAACTTGATGAATTAAAAGCTACTATCACAACTTAGATTTTGAAAGTTAATATCACAACTTAGAAATTAAAAGTTACTATCACAACTTGAGGAATTAAAAGCGACTATCACAACTTAGATATTAAAAGTTATTATCACAACTTAGAAATTAAAAGTTACTATCATAACTTGAGGAATTAAAAGCTACTATCACAACTTAGATATTGAAAGTTATTATCACAACTTAGAAATTAAAAGTTACTATCACAACTTGAGGAATTAAAAGCGACTATCACAACTTAGATATTGAAAGTTAATATCACAACTTAGAAATTAAAAGTTACTATCATAACTTGAATTAAAAGCTACTATCACAACTTAGATATTTAAAAGTTATTATCACAACTTAAAAATTAAAAGTTGCTATCACAACTTGAGGAATTAAAAGCGACTATCACAACTTAGCAATTGAAAGTTAATATCACAGCTTAGAAATTAAAAGTTACTATTACGACTTGAGGAATTAAAAACGACTATCACAACTTAGATATTGAAAGTTAATATCACAACTTAGAAATTAAAAGTTACTATCATAACTTGAGGAATTAAAAGCGACTATCACAACTTAGATATTAAAAGTTATTATCACAACTTAAAAATTAAAAGTTACTATCACAACTTGAGGAATTAATAGCGACTATCACAACTAGGATATTGAAAGTTATTATCACAACTTAGAAATTAAAAGTTACTAATACAACTTGAGGAATTAAAAGCGACTATCACAACTTAGATATTGAAAGTTATTATCACAACTTAGATTTTAAAAGTTACTAACACAACTTGAGGAATTAAAAGTGACTATCACAACTTAGAAATTAAAATTTACTATCACAACTTGAGGAATTAAAAGCTATCACAACTTAGATATTGAAAGTTATTATCAAAACTTAGAAATTAAAAGTTATTATCACAACTTAGAAATTAAAAGTTACTATCACAACTTGAGGAATTAAAAGCGACTATCACAGCTCAGAAATTAAGTTACTATCACAACTTTGAAATTAAAAGTTAATATTACGACTTGAGGAATTAAAAGCTACTATCCCAACTTAGTAATTAAAAGTTACTGTCACAACTTAGGAATTAAAAGTTACTATTACAACTTGAGGAATTAAAGGTTATTATCACAGCTCGGGTAATTAAATGTTACTATCACAACTTTAGGAATTAAAAGCTACGTCCGTTCCTTTAGCAATTAGATGCAACGTAAGCAACTTGAAGAATTAATGATAGGATATGTCACTTGAGGAATTGAATACTACTTGAGCAACTTGAGAAATTCTAGGCCATCTATGAAGATTGGAGAATTCGTAATAAATACCACAACTGGAAGATTATGAATTTACGCATGGAGCTTTAAAAATTCAATATTTTACTGATGGATTTGAAAAGAAATACTTTTACTTTGTTATAGTTATATATCTATATATCTATCTATCTATTATATATATATATATATATATATATATATATATATATATATATATATATATATATATATATATACATATATATATATATATATTTATATATATATACATATATATATATTTATATATATATATATATATATATATATATATATATATATATATATATATATATATATATATATATATATAATATATATATATATATAAAAGCAATGTGTGTGTATCCTATGGAAAGAGAGGCTAAAGAATCTGCATAAAAACTAAAATTGTATTCCTATCTAAAATTTTTCAAGGAGGATGATGCAAGTGGTCTTGAATCTCTTAGTTCCTCCTTAAGGGAGCTATGGGGATGCCCCCCCCCCCCCTTTCTTAAAATTTCAGGTACATTCAATTTTACATGAAAACTAAAAGCGTATTGTTATGTAAAAATTTCAGAGAAAGGCAATATAATTGGTCTGAAATATCTTAAATTACCCTTAAGAGAACTGTGTGTGGGGGGGGGGGGGGAGGAGGAGCAGAACCCCCATCTTAGAACTTCAGATATATCCAATATTTATTGTATTAAACCATATGTATAGAAGAATAGATTAGAAAGTTTTCCAAAATTTCAGCTTCTTCCAATTATATTGGAGAAGCAAGAAAGGAACAGAAATACCACTTCAAATTTGAAATGCTGATAAAAATGAAGGTTAAAGAATACAAATAGTAAAAAGTGTATTCTTATGTAATATTTTCTAGCAAGACAATAAAAGTCGTTCCGAAGGGCCACCATAAGCAAATCATTATTTTTTTAGCAGAAACCCATTAAAATTCAAATATGCCTGACTTTGATGAAATTGAGATGTTGAATTTTACTTGTTCCAACACGGTTACTTACCTAGAACTACCTTCTTAGGAGTTACTGGTAACTCTACCTAACCGACCAGCTTTTTGTATAGTTTACCCTCTTTCCGTTTTCTAAGGGGTCAACCTCAGGTAGTGTGATATGTGCCCTGAGGCGACCCGGGGTCGGGAAGCGTGCTAGCTCAGGTCGTCGACTCGTCAGTAAGTTTCTGGTTGCGACGTGATCAACATCTCGCCATGCTCTCTCTTACCTTGTGCGACCCTTTGTGTCCCCCAATCCTTTGTGCTTACTGCGTGTTACCCACGTGTTTCCCTTTCACTTTCCCTTTGCATCCTTGTGTCTCTTGGTGTATTAGCGTTGCATTATGGAGCATCCTCGTCGTTGCCCTGGGCCTGTGGCTGGGAAGTCTTGCGGGGCTTTCCTTTCTAAAGCTGAGATTGATCCCCACTCCTTGTGCTCCACGTGTAGGGGGAAAGTGTGTTCCCCTGCCTCTACGTGCCCAGAGTGTGCTAACTGGAGTGAGATCCAGTGGGTGCTCTTCGGGACTAAGAAGAAGAAGGCGGCTAAGAAGTCGCCTAAGGACTCCAGTATCTCTTCGCCTGTGGTTTCTCCACACGTCTCGGCAGACTGTAGCACCCGTCCTTCTTCCCCTACCCAGCGTAGGGGACGAGGTAAGTCCGTTGCGGGGAAGAGGCCCATTACCCTTCCCAAGAGTCTGATATTCCTGTGGGAGAAGTGTCCAGTGTGGGGCAGGCATGTGTGGGGCCTGAGTGTAGTGCGGAAGTGTGGGTAGGAGGCGAGGGCCTGGTGCCCGCAGGTCCCGTCTCCTCGGAAGATCCTATGTGGGGTAGACCGAGTGTGGATACTTCCCCGCCATCATGGCATGTTTCAGGTGCGTCAACCGCCGAGGGAGACACGGAAAAAGGAAGTTCGTCGTCTTCCGACCCCAACACGTGGGTGGCCCCTAGGACTCCCTTCAAATCTCCCGTTAGAGGAGAAGAAGACGTTGAGCAATGGCTTCATAAAGAACTCGCTCGGTCCCCTCCGGCTCCCTCGTCTACGCTACCCCCCATGTTTCTGCAGCCACCCACGCCTGAGAAACGACGAGAATTTCCCCCCGCAGTCTTGGACGTTTCGGGCAGTCTGAGGGATTCGTCCTCATCCTCGTCATCGTCGTCGTCATCGGACTCTTCTTCTTTGTCGTCCGAGGACGAGGACAGGAACCTTAGCAAGAAGAAGAGGGAGAAATTCCGCAAAAAGAAGAAGTCCCGTTCCCGTTCAAGACATGGTAAGAAAAGATCGAAGTCCTCTAAAAAGAAAGCGAAGAGGAGCAAGTCCAAGAAGTGGGTGAATTTCACAGTGCCCCGGAGCGAGCTGTTTAGGTTTACCACAGCCACGGCCGCTTCCGGGTGGCTTCCTAAAGCCTCGCCTTCGGTGTCTCATCCTCCTACCTCCTCCTTCGGACCAGTCGCCCGGCAAGAGGGGTCGAACCGGGCCCCCCGTGTAGTGAGTAACCCAACGCTGGCTTCCGCTCCTTCTTCCCTTAGGAAGGGTGTACGGAGTATGAAGGAAGGCTTAGTGTCGACCACGGGCACCTTGGAGGCCTTCCTAAAGCACCAAGGGCGCCCATCGGTCCGCATGGATCCCCCATCCACGGAGTCCCCCGTGGAACATGGTACTCCCATGAAGGATACCTTCGTCCCCACGGGGCAGCCCATACCACTGGCAGACTCGTCCAGCTTGGCCTTTCCCACCGTCACGGAGTACCCCCGTACGGAGGAACTGGTGACAGAAGACCTGGTGGAAGGAGGGGAGTGCTCTTCTGACGACATCTCCTCCTACCGTAAGGTTCTGGCCCTAATTCGTCGGCATCACCGATTGGATGAACCTAAGCCCTCAGCTGCAAAGGCCGTGCTCTCCGGACTGTCCAGAATGATCGACAGCCCGGTGCAACAAAAGCCCTCTTTGTCTCTCCCTCTCGCTCCGGACGTGAAGTTGGGGATGGAACAAATAGACGAATACCTAGCAGGACTGGCGGAGGCCCCCAGAAGCCAGAGTTCCTCCAAGCTTCTTCCGGGCCTGAAATCCCAGAAACGTTTTTACGTCCCAGAAGGGCATCGCGGTGGACCCCGTGCGGTAGAAGCAACGGTGACCTCACTGAACCAGGGAGCCTCGGAAGACAGGGCCTCCACTGCCCCTGTGTGCTTTTCCCCGTCAGAAGCCTCTATGATGGAGGACATGGCACAGGACCTGGTCTACGTGTCCTCCTGGTTAGATTGGTGGTCTTGCGCCTTGGTGGGGTTTTAGGAGTCCCACGACCTCTCCCTCCCGGACAATCAGGCCATGCTGAGGGATCTAGTTAGTTCGGGAGGCAAGGCCTTTAAGTTTTTATCATCCCAGTCTCTGTCTGTGGCTACAAACTGGGTTCTTAGGAAGAGGGATACGGTACTGAGCAAACTGGTGCGGAAGTTACCGGACAGAGAAGTGAGGAGACTGAGGAATTCCTCCGTGTGGGGAAATGACATTTTCCCCATCAATTTGGTGGAAGATACGATGGAGAAAGTAAGGAAGGTGAGAGACGCAGACCCTAGCCCCCCCCCCCCCCCCGATGAGGAAGTCGTTTAGAAGAGCCTCAGCGGACGTCCCTCACTCCTCACAGGTCACCCCCTTACTGCCTCGAAGAGAACCACCGTCAGCTCCTTGGCTTCAAGCCTCTCAGCAGCCCACCCGTAGGACCACCATAGGCCCTCAGTCAGCCTTCAGACCCTCTTACGGTAACTCTAGGAGAGGTCGCTCTAGCCGCTCCTCCAGAAGGAGGTAGGAAGAGAGGCCCCCTACTCCTACAGGAGCCCCTAGTAGGGGGATGCCTCAGACATTTTTGGCAAGCATGGCGGGGTCTCAGTGCGGATCCCTGGACGGTGACGGTCGAACGAGGGCTACAGACTCCCTTTCCTAGAAGAACCTCCCCCTCTCATCCCAGCCCACCGGGCCGAGTGGCTGGTTCCAAAGAACCCCTTGAAGAGGTCGGCTCTACAAGAGGAAGTAGCGTCCATGATCGCCAAGGGAGGTTTAGAGACAGTGGAGAACCCCGGCCCGGGTTTCTTCAGCAGGCTCTTCCTTGTGGAGAAATTGACAGGAGGATGGAGGCCGGTCATAGACCTCTCAGCCCTCAACAAGTTCGTCTCAAAGACGGACTTCAAAATGGACACCCCCAAGACAGTGCTAGCAGCCTTGAGGGAGGGGGATTTCCTCATGTCCCTCGACCTCAAGGATGCCTATTTTCAAATCCCCGTGCACCCCTCCAGCAGGAAGTTCCTCAGAATCAAGTGGGAGTCCAGTGTCCTGCAGTTCAAAACCCTGTGCTTTGGCCTATCGACGGCCCCGCAGGTGTTCACGAGGGTTTTCACCACAATCTCGGCATGGGCGCACGAGAAAGGCATACGACTAATCAGGTACCTGGACGACTGGTTGCTTCTTTCTGCCTCAAGGGAACAACTGAAGGAGCAAGGCGGGATGTTGCTCGACCTCTGCAAGGGATTAGGGATCACGGTCAACCTAGGAAAGTCCCAACTATTCCCCAGCACCAGAATGACTTACTTGGGGATGGTCCTGGACACCCAGTTAGTAAGAGCCTTCCCCTCAGGGGAGAGGTTAGCCAACCTGGAACATATCCTTCAACCCTTCCTGATGGGCCAACCCAGGAGGGCCAAGGACTGGCAGAAGTTACTGGGTCACTTGGTTTCGCTGGAGAAATTAGTACCGCAAGGGAGACTCAGGCTCCGTCCGGTACAGTGGAATCTGAAGGAATCGTGGACCCAAGGCAAGGAGCCCCACAAAATAGTCCCAGTCCTCCCGAAGACGAAAGAGACCCTTCTTTGGTGGAACATCAGGTCGAAAACAGAGAAGGGAATGCCCTTCGCCCCCGATCCCCCGGAGATGCTGTTGTTCACGGACGCATCGAAGGAGGGTTGTGGAGCACACCTGCTAGGGGAATCGACAAAAGGGCAGTGGTCCAGCGAGGAGGCGTCTCTCCATATAAACATCCTGGAGATGATAGTGGTTCTGAGGGCGTGTCGACAGTTCGTACACTTCTTGCGAGGAAACACTGTGGCGTTAATGTGCGACAACGCCACAGTAGTGGCGTATGTAAAGAAACAGGGGGGCATGAAGTCAAGAGATATATGCGCCCTAGCCACGGAACTATTAGAGTGGACGACAGAAGAAGGGATAGAACTGACGGCAAGGTTCATCCCAGGA
>NC_090743.1:57129210-57135035 GCF_036898095.1 Palaemon carinicauda
TTAGTGTGGGTAATCAGTTTTTCGAACATAAAAAAAGGAGAGAGAGAGAGAGAGAGAGAGAGAGAGAGAGAGAGAGAGAGAGAGAGAGAGAGATTTCTGGAATGCAATAGTCCAATAATCTTTACAGTTATATATGTAGTGCAAATGAAAATAGCGTGTTTCCCAAGTGTTCTAGTGTCATTTAATTTTTTAAAGTTTAAACCACTGATGGAAGATATTTGTGTTTATTTTTACTTGGTAAAGCCTAATAGTGTAAGAAATATTGCACGAATAATGGGATTTTACATGTAACGCCTATAATTATAAAAGTGTAGTTTGTAAAATTGAAAGATCCTAATGAGAGAATACTATTTTTTGAAATGTACAAAAAACTTTCATTTATCATTTACCAAACAGTTCTAATGATATTGAGATAATTTTATTATTTATATGTGCAAAATATCTTATATATATATATATATATATATATATATGTACATATATACATATATACATATATATATTATATATATATATATATATATATATCATATACCAAACTGTTCTGACGGTAATTAAATAATCATCATCATCATCATTGTCTCATCCTACCTCTATTGACGCAAAGGGCCTCGGTTAGATTTCGCTAGTCGTCTCTATCTAGAGATTATATTTCAATACTTCTGCATTCGTCATATACTTCGCGCTCCATTGTCCTCAGCTATGTAGGCCCTGGGTCTTTCAACTCATTTAGTGCCTTGTGGAGGCCAGCTGAGCGTTTGGTGCAGTAATCTCTCTTGGGGAGTGTGAAGAGCATATTTAAACCATAGCCATCTACCCATTATCATGATCTCATCCACATATGGTACTCTGGGAATCTCTTTTATAGTTTAATTTCTAACTCCCAATATCCTTCTGAGGGTTTTGTTCTCAAATCTACTACATCTATTGGAGATTGTTTCATTGTCATACCATGACTCATGTCCATAGAGTTCACCGATCCTTCTAAACTTAAGGCAATTTTATTTCAAATTTTTTTCAACCTGGCCATTGTCTGGTTTGCTTTTTTCAATCTTTCACTGAATTCCAATTCTAAAAACCCTGTATTGGAGATCATAGTTCTTAAATACTTGAATGGTTCTACCTCATTAATCCCTTCTCCTTCCAATAATATTTCATCTTCCATTGCATACTCTTCTCAACATCTCTGTCTTTCTTCTATTTATCTTCAGCCCAGCTTCGTGTGATATTTCATGCATTCTAGTAAGCAGGCATTACAAATCCCGTGGTGTTCTGCTAACAAGGACAGTATCATCAGCATACTCTAGGTCTGCTGAATTCCTATCACCAATCCAGTCCAATCCTTTCCATCATCTCTGACTGTTCTACGTATTACAAAATCCATTAGGAGTATAAACAACATAGGTGACAACACATTCCCTTGTAGTACTCCGCTGTTCACTGAAAATTCATTTGATAAGACTCCATTAACATTAAATTTGCGCTTGCTATGCTCATGAACAGACTTAATCAACTTTACATATTTAGGAGGAATTCCATAATAACGCAGGACTCTCCACAAAATTGGCCAGTCCATACTATCAAAGGCTTATTCATATTCTGCAAAGGCCATCAAAAGGGATTTCCCTATTCTATGCAATGCTGTACAACATGCCTCAAAATGGAAATTTGGTCAGTGCAACTTCTACCTTTTCTAAATCCGGCTTGTTCATCTCAGCTTTTCATCAATATTTCTCTCCAGTCTCTTTAGAGTAAGCATATTATATATTTTCATAACAATTGACGTAAGTGTGATGCCTCTGTAATTATTGCAATCAGTCAGGTGTCCTTTTTTGCTATTTTCACCAACACTCCTAACTCCCATTCGTCAGGTTTGGCTCTTCATGTCACATTCTACAAAATATTCTTGTAAGTAGCCCGGGAGTCACTTCGTTTTTGGACAGTATCATCTCGGCAGTTATTCCATCGTATCCCGGGCCTTCTTATCACTATTTTTTTTTTTTTTTTTTTTTTTTTTTTTAAGGATAGCTTCGACTTCAAACACACTGAATTCATTCATGATCACATCAAGGTCTTTATCAGCTTCAGGTATATCAATCAAATTATTCCCTTCATATCTCCTATTCATAACCTCACTAAAGTGTTCCTTCCGACGTCTTTGTTCATCTTCTGTTGCTATAACAGAGCCATCTCTCTTTTTATGGGTATATGCTGCTTCTTCTATGCCCCAGTCGAGATTTTATTAATAATTCTATGAGCAATTCTTACACCATAACTGCTCCCTGAATTCGTAGCTTTGTCAGACTCATCTAGTTTACTGTCTAAATATTATTTCCAGTAATTCCTGGTTTTTCTTTTGACCTCACTATCAATACTGGACTACTTAGCATGCTTTACCTTGTAATTTTCATAATTTCCTCGAAAACTTTCAACAATCAATTTCTGTCTTTGTCTCCTTTTTATAGTATCCCAAGTATTATTTGATATCCATGGCTTTCTCCTTGTAACTGTGTATCCCAAGACTTCAATACCAACTGACTGAATATGTTCTTAATATCACACCATTCTTCATTAATTGTCTCGTCTCCTAAAGTTTCTAACACTACAAATAGATTCCTACATTCAACTGCATATGTTTGTCTTTTGTCTTCTTCTAAAAGCTTAGTTGTATCAAATCTAGGTATTCTATCTAACTTTCTGTTGGATGCTTTCAGTTTTAATTTCAGTGTGGCAACCAGGAGCTGGTGATCACTACCAATATCGTCACCTCTATAGCTTCTTACATTTCTTAGAGTCCTCCTCCTCTCTTTATTAATGGCAATGTGATCTATTGGATTTTTTGTAAATGCCACATGGGGAAGTCCATGTATACTTGTGGATGTTCTTGTGTTAAAAAAAAAGTACCTCCAATGATAAGATTGTTTGCTGAACAGAAACTTATGAAATATGCTCCCTTTCATTTGTAACTTCGCCAAGACCCTCGACACCCATCACATTCTCTATCCCTTGATTATTTCTTCCAATTTTAGCATTGAAGTCCCCAATTGCAATTTTCATATCTCTCTCAGGGATCTCATCTATTAACCTCTGCAGTTTTCCATAGTATTCATCATTCCTTTCTTCAAGGGAATCATTTGTTGGGACATAGCAAACTATAATACTCATATTGCATTGCTTTGATTTGAACTTTGCTAGTGACAATCTACTATTTACAGCTCTCCACTCGGTTAATGCCTTTTTTGCTCTTGGTGTCATCATCATTCCTATTCCTTCTCTTCCAACTGCATCTGATCTTCCTGAGTAGATATATATATTGTCTTGATCTAAAGTTTTCTTACCACTCCTTTTATAACGTGTTTCACTTAGGACTAAGATAGCCAAACTATACTTCATAATTTCACTCTCCACTTGTTGTAACTTCCCAATATGATTCATGTTCCAACATTCCAATTACCTATTTTCAATTTTCCTTTAGTATCATACACCGGGAGATTCTTAGCACCCCGCTACTCCCGGGACTGTGGGCAATCTGTCATCTTCTCTATTCATGAATGACTAAATCCATAGAGGACTCAATGGCTAGGTACATCAAAGGATCGCCCGTTCCATGTGATGCACAGTACCTATCTAACTAAGGCAACTGAGCCCTGCCGGTCCATACTATTTTCTAGTAAGATCAACCGCCAGGCATTGGGAGTAAAAGCCTTAAACCCAATCCGTCACCCTGTATGTACAAAGTGATATGTGTATATATATACATATTCAAATAAGCCATATATATTTTTGATAGCATTAATGTCTGGATTCTCTTAACGACCTCGGGATCAGAGCCCCAGGCAAAATCACACAAAGACAAGAGCTTGGCTCCGGCCGGGAATCGAACCCTGGTCGGCAAGCTTGTATAGACAGTGACTAAGCCACTTGGCCACGAAGAAAGATAAAAGTCAATGACAATTCTTCTGTACTTATACCTGTCGAATTCAGGTACTTTGTACTTAGAATTGAAATCAACCCATCTTCACCATCGTAGCTAATTGGTAGTTTGTTACTTGGCATTCAATTAATGATAAATTTTGCACATTTTTACGTGTTTTTCATATTCAAATAAGCCATATATATTTTTGAAACATTAATGTCTGGATTCTCTTAACGACCTCGGGATCAGAGCCCCAGGCGAAATCACACAAAGACATGACCTTGGCTCCGGCCGGGAATCGAACCCTGGTCGGCAAGCTTGTATAGACAGTGACTAAGCCACTTGGCCACGAAGAAAGATAAAAGTCAAAGACAATTCTTCTGTACTTATACCTGTCGAATTCAGGTACTTTGTACTTAGAATTGAAATCAACCCATCTTCACCATCGTAGCTAATTGGTAGTTTGTTACTTGGCATTCAATTAATGATAAATTTTGCACATTTTTACGTGTTTTTCATATTCAAATAAGCCATATATATTTTTGATACATTGATGTCTGGATTCTCTTAACGACCTCGGGATCAGAGCCCCAGGCAAAATCACACAAACACAAGAGCTTGGCTCCGGCCGGGAATCGAACCCTGGTCGGCAAGCTTGTATAGACAGTGACTAAGCCACTTGGCCACGAAGAAAGATAAAAGTCAATGACAATTCTTCTGTACTTATACCTGTCGAATTCAGGTACTTTGTACTTAGAATTGAAATCAACCCATCTTCACCATCGTAGCTAATTGGTAGTTTGTTACTTGGCATTCAATTAATGATAAATTTTGCACATTTTTACGTGTTTTTCATATTCAAATAAGCCATATATATTTTTGATACATTAATGTCTGGATTCTCTTAACGACCTCGGGATCAGAGCCCCAGGCGAAATCACACAAAGACAAGAGCTTGGCTCCGGCCGGGAATCGAACCCTGGTCGGCAAGCTTGTATAGACAGTGACTAAGCCACTTGGCCACGAAGAAAGATAAAAGTCAATGACAATTCTTCTGTACTTATACCTGTCGAATTCAGGTACTTTGTACTTAGAATTGAAATCAACCCATCTTCACCATCGTAGCTAATTGGTAGTTTGTTACTTGGCATTCAATTAATGATAAATTTTGCACATTTTTACGTGTTTTTCATATTCAAATAAGCCATATATATTTTTGATACATTAATGTCTGGATTCTCTTAACGACCTCGGGATCAGAGCCCCAGGCAAAATCACACAAAGACAAGGGTTCGATTCCCGGCCGGAGCCAAGCACTTGTCTTTGTGTGATTTCGCCTGGGGCTCTGATCCCGAGGTCGTTAAGAGAACCCAGACATTAATGTATCAAAAATATATATGGCTTATTTGAATATGAAAAACACGTAAAAATGTGCAAAATTTATCATTAATTGAATGCCAAGTAACAAACTACCAATTAGCTACGATGGTGAAGATGGGTTGATTTTAATTCTAAGTACAAAGTACCTGAATTCGACAGGTATAAGTACAGAAGAATTGTTTTTGACTTTTATCTTTCTTCGTGGCCAAGTGGCTTAGTCACTGTCTATACAAGCTTGCCGACCAGGGTTCGATTCCCGGCCAGAGCCAAGCTCTTGTCTTTGTGTGATTTCGCCTGGGGCTCTGATCCCGAGGTCGTTAAGAGAATCCAGACATTAATGTATCAAAAATATATATGGCTTATTTGAATATGAAAAACACGTAAAATGTGCAAAATTTATCATTAATTGAATGCCAAGTAACAAGCTACCAATTAGCTACGATGGTGAAGATGGGTTGATTTCAATTCTAAGTACAAAGTACCTGAATTCGACAGGTATAAGTACAGAAGAATTGTCTTTGACTTTTAT
>NC_090743.1:57135535-57140535 GCF_036898095.1 Palaemon carinicauda
AATATTTTCCTAAATAATTGACAGGAGAACGAGAGGAAGGAAAACTATTCTCAATCCATATTCAAAATCGATGATTCACAGGATACGTGATATCCATCATAAGCAGATAATAAGTAAGTCACTCACAGCAGACACGCTGATTACGCAGAATTAACCGCAAAAATTTAAATAGGATGCAGCGGATTTAAATCATTTACTTTTCGCGGTTTTAATATCTATTTTCAACTATTTTAATATTCAATACTAAAATCTCATTGTTCGGTGTAAAATTTAATGATTGAAATCATCAATTCTAAATGGAAAAGAAAATTGTCTGGAATTCCAAATTCAAAGGTCATTTACTGCGATAACAAAATTGCATGTTTAATGTGAATCAGTGAAGGATGAATTCTCATAGAATATAATGCAGCAGTCTGGTGGACCAAGAATTCACTAAAATCAGTCCAAAATAACTCTTGGGTTCAGATGTAGTACAAACAATAAAAACTAGAAATGTGTTGAGTTTGAAATCATCACTTGTAAACAAAAAGGCAAGGATTTTTACTGAAAAGGCCTTGTGAGTGACAGGGAAAATTAATCAAAATATCAAAAAAATTAAATAAAATATGATTACAGAGTACCAGCTTCTTAAAACTGGTACCCGAAAGAAGTCGGCGAAAGATATAGTAGCGACTAATACAAAATAATAATGATCAACAATAAGATATACCGTAAAGAACTGTAATGAGAAAAGCTATAATTAATAGTTTTTGTACTGTAGAGAAAACAGAACTTGTAATCAATATGAAACAAATAGCTAAGAATGACTGGGCTGGATGAAACGTTCTCGCCTTTTCAGAAACGGTAGAAAAAAAATTTGTGAAGAGAATGTTGGCACAACAATATAAAATCTTATTTTTCAATTTGCAGGTGTACTGTGATATCAAACTGCATAAAAAAAAACTCACAACCGCATTATCACTTACATTTCGTACAGCAATCATAATACATAATATATTCCTATTGAAATCACAAACCCGTATATACTATGTGTATGTATGTATCTATCTATCTATCTATATATCTATATCTATGTATATATATACATATATATATATATATATATATATATACATATATATACACATATATATATACACACACACACACATATATATATATATATATGTATATATATAATTTAGCCTTACTAATATTAGCACGGAGATAAAGTCGTATACAACTATGAATCAAGTCAATAAAGACATTTTAAATAATCAATAATAGTTAAAACACGAGGGCTGCAACCATATCTTAAGTTGCCCCCTATCCCATTCACTCCCTCAAACTCCAGCATCAAGTCCCCCCCCCCTCACCACTCCCATTCCAAACACCAATATCAGGTTAAATAAGTTTTAGAAGAACGCTTATCACAACGAAAGACTCAAAAAAAAAAAAGGAAAAAGTGGGAAAGATTAAATGACTTCATCGAAGTAACTGCCAATTTCGTTAGATCACAAGGCGATAATCTTAACGGTTTCAGTAAAACGTGACTGAATTTTCGAAAAGAGTCAATTCGTTCCTGCAAATGCTGTAGTAATCTCGCTTCTATTGGATTTAACTGAAAACGTTACTCATTTCATGAAATTATCTGTATAAAAACATGACTCATTGCTATCAAAACATTTTGGCTGCGCATTCATGAGTTTCTAGTTACATTCCGTGAAATTTTTATTATAATAACGACTCATTGCTGTCAGAGCATATTTTGGCAGTGCATTCATTTAGTTTTTAGGTTCAGTTCGTGAAATTTTCTGTATAAAAAAATATGACTCTCTACTTTCAGAACATACTTTGGTTGTGCATTCATTGGGTTTCAAGTTTCAAACAAATCTAAGAACAAAAATCGTCATCATATATTTCAAAAATGATTAGAGCATAAAACCCATAAACTAAGAAGTATTCTTGTCATAAAACTACATTTCAATACCCACATCATTATTATTTCCATTAATGTGGGTCATAATACCGATTTTACATTTTTCGCCTATAAACAAAAGCAGAAGTATTCACAGCACACTGCTATACTACATACAACTTCAACATCACATAAGCGCAAGCAATAGGCATGTCGAAGTAATGGCAATATAACCTCTGGCTTGAGCAAAATAAAAATAAAATAAAAATACATTTTCCGCCTATAAACAAAAGCAGAAGTATTCACAGCACACGGCTATACTACATACAACTTCAACATCACATAAGCGCAAGCAATAGGCATATCGAAGTAATGGCAATATAACCTCTGGCTTGAGCAAAATAAAAATAAAATAAAAACAAGTAAAAAAGGAAAAAAATCTAATCGTGGCGTGATATACCCGTCTTGGAGTTGAATTAAATTTTAAGGGGATGTTGCTCTCTCTCTCTCTCTCTCTCTCTCCTCTCTCTCTCTCTGATGCATCTTTCCAATAACAACGTAAAGCATTCTAACTCTCTAAGGATTTACAGGTTCTCCTGTAGCTCTCTTGCTATTTATCTAACGGCCTAGTACAAACGAACAAAGGCATTTGTAAACTCGCAAGCGTCCTCCCCACGAAACAGCTGTGTGAGAAGTTCAGGAGCAAATAGAAAAGCTTGAATGTGGCATGCAATGACCCGGAGTAAGTTTACGACAGGAACTGACAGAGATGTGGTGTAACGGCTGTTGAGGACGTAGGGTAAAAGGGGTAATATGTTGGGAAAATAAAAGGTTTTTATTTTGTTGGAATAATGTGGGGCGGTGAAATGGGCCTGAGATAAAGGGTTTGTTTTTGTCTTCATGGATGTTAAATCCTTTTATTATGAATGGAGGTAAGCAAGAAGAGGTAGACACCAACCTCCAGGATATAAAAAAGAATTGGGAATAAAGTCTGAAGTGACAATTACGGCAGATACCGTGTTGATTGGTGATAGTAAAGAAAAATTGTAGACTGCTGAAAGTAAGTATACTGTAGTATATTTGCAAGTGAAATTTACGACAGCTGCCCTATTGATTAGTGATACTAAGAAAAAAATGTAGAGATTGCTGAAACTAACTATAATATATTTGCAAGTGACATTACGGACTGATTCTATGTCGATTGGCGATAGTAAAGAAATTTGTATAAACTGCTGAGAGTTACTTTGATATATGAGTATTTTGCAAGTGACAAATATTGATTGGTCATAGTAAATAGAAATTGTAGAGAGAGTAAGATAATATATTTTCAAGTGATGTTTACAACTGATAGTGTTATTTGGTGACAGTAAAGACAATTTGTAGAGACTGCTGAAAGAGAGTACATCTATATGCAAGTTAGCCTATGTGAAAGTGTACATCCTCAACTATAAGGAAAAATGAGTCAATGATAATAATAAAGGTATTTAACAGTAACTAAAAAGGCGATAAAAGTGGTATTGTTCAGAATAGCTGAAGTGGAGAGGCACCCAGACCCTACACAAAAGACAACTAACTGAATAAATACAAATGATTTGACAAGAGGAATGAGTATATTAACTAAAGTTGGAAAGACTGGAAGGAATTTAAGAGCTAGCTTTTCGTAACGAGGGTGAAATTGCAATGTCAAATCAGAATCAAAGAAAAATATTTGATGCTTATATATATATATATATATATATATAAAGTAAAGCACCTGCACATTTACATTATACATACAGATATACATACAGACAGATACTGTGTATATATATATATATATATATATAACATATATATGTATATATATATATATTTATTTATATATATGAGTGTATATAATATATATATATATATATGAACACAGGATATATGTACTAATATAACTATGAATGTAAATTGAGATGGACTCTATAATTAAACCATAAAGGAATTAAACAAATTCTATAAATCAAACAGAAAATATAAAAAATCCACAATCTAAAAATGCAAGCAAATCACCAAAATCCTCGAATGTAACCTAAATGTTTTGATGAAACAGTCTCAAAATAAAACTGAGATTCCAGTTGAATCATTAGCATTTAGAAATATGCATAGCAAGTTGAAAGTGTCTTTGCAAAAGGAAGGAGTGTAAATATATGAAAAACATTCTATATATATTTTTCTTTTTGTTACGAATGTTTTTTCTAGTTCGGGTATCGTAATATTTTATACTGGCCTACTTTATGTTATCCATAGTTAATTCACTTGAATAATATTCCAGGAAGTTCTTTATAAATTCATTCTACAGTGAAGCTGCTAATTAGTGAATCTGAAAACGTCATTATTTGGTGCGTAAACAAACAGTATTCTCAGTAATTTTCCAAAATATAATGAGATAATATATTTCCTTAACTAAGAAACACCATAAAATATACATATCCAGAATAGTATTCATTCGTTTTATATATATATATATATATATACAAATATTATATATACATATATATATACATATACAGTATATACACACACTCACACATATATATATATATATATATATATATAATATATATATATATATACAAATATATATACATATATATCTATACATATACAGTATATATATATATATATATACATACACACACACACACACATATATATATATATATATACTGAATACAGACTAGCAGAGAGAGAGAGAGAGAGAGAGAGAGAGTGGGAATATGGACACTGCGCCGACAGAAAATCTAGACATACGTACAGACATTAACGAGGGGGGTTTGTAATATTTCCACAATGCAAAACAACAGAATTACACCAAAATCCTAAACACAGATTGAATAGAGATACGGCATTGAGCACAAAACATGATTTGGATAGAGATGAGTTGGAGAGAGGGCCAATCCTGGGTCCCTAACCACCTCCTCATCGTCCTCCTCCTCCTTTCGTCAATAACAAGCAGAGTCAGCAAGGCAAAGCTCTGACCGGGAGGAAGCAAAACATATTCGAACCTGAATATAAGATATAAAAAAAAAAATCTTTTGGAACTTTAATTGTGAAAAAGTATAGCCTGATACAAAAT
>NC_090743.1:57145535-57175535 GCF_036898095.1 Palaemon carinicauda
ATTAAGAGTAATGTTGCACAGTATTGCATTGTTAGAACGTGTTTCGGCACAGTTCATAAGTGAAGTAGCGTATGTTATGAAGGATTTGATTATTCATTGATTGTCCTAAAGATAGGATGTGATTCTTCTTACTTTTGTAGCCTATTGCAGTAGGATTCGATCTTTTTGAAAACGATGCTCACTTTTGTTTTTCGTGTGTATGTGTACAAGTTTTGTTTACATATTCTCACTCGATACTCAAGTTGTCAAGAGATTGAGAGCTGGGGAGCAATATAAGCCAAGAGCAGAATAAATGTATTTTAAGAATACCGACGTATCATTACATCCCACCAAGAAAAATCGGCGACATTAGTATGGGATGTAGAACAATACCAGTGAATGGATATTACTCCAGGTATGTATGAAGGTGTCATTTCACTTGGGATAACCAATACCATACCCAATACTGGCGACTGGTGTGTGAAGGAACCCATGCAGGGAAAGGCAACAGCAGAAGAGACAACTACAGTAGATGTAGCCCCCCGCCCCCCATGAAGAAGCAGCAGGTATGCAGTAAACCAGAGGAATGCCACAAAACATTTCTACATTCAACCTCAATGTCAAGAAAGAAACAAACATCTTTCATATATATTGTATTGATAGTAAAAAATAGGGTTGGATTGAAATTTGTTACCAGTAGGCATTAGGTGGTAAAATTTTAGAACAACCCAGGGAATACTTTGCATAAAACATAAAGTGTAAACTACCTTTAGTTGGTTGCATAAACACACAAGAGGTGTAATTAAAATAGAAATTAGGTTAGAATTGACTTTTTTTTCTGAGTAACTAATTAATTTTGTAGTTTTCAACGCCTAACCTAATTCAGGTAAGAAGTAAAAATGCCCCTGGACATGAGCATCCACAGAAGTTTAGCATTGTTGCTGAACCCAATTCTGTTGCAACACGATGGCAACAGTGATGTGAAGAATTTAATATTTACATTGAAGCTTTATGTACTATGAAAGAGGGCCAAAAGAAGGCGATATTACTGCACACAGCCGGTAGAGAGGTTCGGGAAGTGTTTAAGACACTACAACCTACCGATGACACTAGTGAAGCTGCGATTAAGGCTCTTACCATATATTTTTCCCCTTAGGTCAATAAATTTCTTGAAAGGTATCAATTTACAGCACAGGCATATCAGAAAGACCATGAAAGTTTAGATGCGTTTGATACTAGACTTAAGAATTTAGCCGTTTTTTGTTAATTTCTATAGTTAGAAAATGTTATCATAGATCAAGTTATTGCACATCACAAGAGCTTAGAAAAAATTATAGCAAGATAAAGATTTAACCCTAGAGAAGGTATTCGTTATGGGTAGAGCTCTAGAAACATCAAATAGGCAAAATAATATAATAGGTTATTTCACAAGCAATAGAATGGAAAACCAATTGTAATGCAAGTTGACACAGCAGCTGATGTATCAATTATGTCTGAGAAAAGAGCTAGAACGATTCCTAATTTGTTATTAGAAGGCACAAGTAGAGTTTTGAAAGGTTATAATGGTTTTGATATTCAGGTAGTAGGGGCTTCGAACGTAAAGTACAGTATAAAGATCAGAAGTTAGACAGAATGCCATTAACGGTAGTGAAAGGCAAGGGATAAACTTTGTTAGGTTTGGACGAGTTACATTATATAAAATTAGATTGGCCTAGTATTTTGAAGGTTACAGGTACACAAGATGAACAAAAGAATGAAGTGTCAGTGTAAAATATTCTATCAGAGTTTCAAGATGTATTTGAAGATAAAGTTGGTACAGTAAAGAAAGCAGAGGCAATTTTAGTTTTGAAATCAGGTAGTACTCCTATATTTTTTGCACCAAGACCAGTAACATATGCATTCAAAAGTGCAGCTGAAACAGAAATCAAAAGGATAGAAAGTGAAGATTCTTGGGGAAAAGTTTGTGAAGGGTTTGATCCTGAATTAAGTCATAAATGTAAGTCAAAAAGTTTATAACTTCAAACTTCTATAGTCAGTGGTGCCGCAGCCAATAGGAAGGCAGCTACATCGTGTGAATTTTTGGGAGCCAATCAGAACACCGTACACCTCCACTTACTATCAATCACGGACCAGAGTGGGATGGCCATCCACCCCTGCCAGTCTCCCGCTCACTCAAATTTTCTAAATGCCTTTTAGTATCTTGTTTGCTATCTCACCAGAAGGATCACACAATTAAGGTATGTATCTTTGTTTCAACATCACTGTGTGGTTATGATATAAATATTTACTGTGTACTATTGTGAATTTTTAACTATGGTATATTATAGTTACTGATTATTTAAGCCTGGGTAATTTACTATTACTGGAATCTAGCATTTAATTTACTATTACTTACATCATCATTTGTCATTCCATTATTATTGTCTAAGGTTAGAACTTTTTAGATATTTTGTGTTTAATGCGAGTTCTCCTATACTTACCGGTGGCCTTCAAATTCTCAAAACAATAACTCTCATAATGAAATTCCAGCCATTTCAGTTTTGCTAATCCCAGTTTCCCTCCTCAGGCAACAGTGGGAGAGTAACCAACCCATTGCCCCTTCGATGTTGAAAGCCAAACGGCAAGCTGCTACTTCGTCGTAGTAGTCACACAGAAAACCAGAACCTACGTTTTTGTTCTTCCAAATCTAGCTAAAGCTGGAATCCCTACCTTGTTGTTCTCAAACAGTCCTATCAATCATTTAGAATGGCGGCCTGCCTATTTGTTATACTAACCCAGGTGGGAACTAGCCCTACCAAATCAACTACTGCTGCTCATCTACTTGGGAAGCCGCCTTCATCACCCGTGAAGCTGTACACTGTCAGGAGAATTCCCATGCTCACTGCTAAAGTTATGTATCCCTTCATTCAATTTATCTTTTGTTTATTTAAATGAACACATATTATTGCCTACAGTTTCAATTCCTACACTTTCGTGGTCTGTGTCACTCTGGTTTATGCTGAGAGCGCTCTGGCAGTTTGCCTGTGTCTGGTGGGGATAGGAGAATCCGCCTAGGGTCAGGGGATTGTTAGGTACTCAAGTTTAAACGGTAGTATTGAATTAGGCTCATATTTGTAATACTCTCCAAGCGGAAGTGCCACTTCCGGACACTTGTAAACAAAGGTAGATTTCTGGTGTACCCAGGGTTGAGGTGTAGCCATCCTCGAGCGATAGCTACTAGATACTAATTTTTGTGTAGAGCGGTGAATATTCTATAACACCTAGGCACATGTTTTTCAAATTGTTCACAATTATTTAAATATGGGTGATTATAAGATCCCAAAAATCGATGCCCTAAAAACCGAAGGTGCTAGTCCAGGATTGGGGGGGTAGGGATTGAGAAAGTATGTGGTGGAGCAACAAGCTTACTATAAGGATGAGCGGGTAAAGGCTAGAGAGCTCAAAAAAAAGAGACCCAACGAGAACACGAAGTCAGGGTATTGGAAATCCAGGCTGCCATGCCTCCCGTACTACCTAGTTCTAATCAGAGCTGGGACATTAGCGCATCTAGTCCTAGGCTAGTTCCATTTTAATGATGGCGATGACATCAATTCCTATCTCATAAGGTTTGAACAAATTGCCCAATTGATTGGTATTCCAAATGACCATCGTGCTACTCATTTAGCTAGTCTTTTGTCAGGCAAGGCTTTGTAAATTTATGCGTCTCTTAGTTGCAAAATTACAAGCGACTATTGTAAGTTAAAATTAGCTCTCCTTCAGAGATTCAATAAGAATCATGAAACCTATTGAGAGAAATTTAGACGAACGAGATTAGCTTCAAATGAGATCTTTTCTCAGATTTCCACTAGACTTGGTAGATTGTTTGATTTATGGCTGGAATCCAGAAACGTCAATAAAAATGTTTACGAATTGCACAATTTCATTTTAGTAGATCAATTTCTTGAGTGCTGCTTCTCCACCTTTATGGACCTTTCTTAAAGAACATAAAGTCTCTAAAATTGATGACCTTGTTACCTTAGCTGATAATTGGCTGAGTGCCCATAAAACTTTGAACAATAAGGGAAAACCTAAGGGTGGTTTCAAAGAGCAGCCTCCAGCTACTAATGAAGAATTCAAAACCAAGGGGGTATCGAAGACAGGGTGCTATAACTGTGGGGAACTGAGCCATTTGAAGAGAAACTGTCCTAGGTCTCGTAAGGCGTCCGATTGGAACAAATATCCCAATGTAAAAGTAAACTTTTGCCTAAATGATAAGTTTCTGTCAAGTTATACAGTTTGTGGGACTTTGAATGGTACTCCTGTCTCGACCATAGTCAGGGATACCGGTAGTTCTGCTGTTATTGTATCTGAAAGATTATTACCCGATATTGATATCTCTGGTTTGCCTAAGACTACTGTACTAGACAACTTGGGCAGGGTAGATTCGTTCCCGGTGTTAAATGATTTCTGAAGTACCGCACTGGGTTCGTAAATGTTGTAGTAGCTCCTATTAAATCATGTTCTATATTGGTGGGGAAAGTTCCAGGTGTGCCCGATGATTTAGGCGTAACAGTACAAGTGGTATAGACTCGTTCTGTGGCCACAAGTAACCGTAAACCACCACATCCTCTTGAAGTACCTGTCCTTGATCCAATTCATGTAGACCCAATAGTGTTTGCTAAGCTACAGTCAGAGTGTTCAACTTTAAATAAAGCCAGGGAATTAGCTACAAAAGGGGAAACGTTCACTCAATAGGATGGAACTCGGTACCAATATTTCTATCAAAGTAATTTGTTATACAGAGAAACTTTAAAATGTCCTAATCCTAATCTTGTAGGTAATCTAGTAATAGTGGTACCTAAAGATTGCAGGGGATCTGTGTTGTCCTTGGGGCATGAATCCTCAGTGGTGGGGCACTTTGGTCATCGTGAGACTGGAATGTGAATCAAGAGGCACTTCCGTTGGCCCGGTGCTACGAAAGACATAAGGGATTTCGTGTGCTCCTGTGATAGGTTTCAGCGCATGACTCCCAAGGGTCGAGTGGCTTAGGCGCCTCTAGAACCAATACCTATGGTTACCGTTCCTTTCAGTATAGTTGCGATGGGCATCATGGGACCATTAAGCCCGAGTACTGAAGAAGGGCATAAATATATTTTGACCTTGATAGACTTCGCGACGGGGTTTCCCGAGGCTATTCCGTTTAACGATATAACCTCTGTTGAAGTCGCAGAAGCTCTACTTCAGATATTCTCTAGGGTAGGGATTCCTAAAGAGATCCTTAGTGATCATGGCACCCAGTTCACCTCGAAGCTGATGCACGAGTTGCACCTACTTTAGGTGTAAAACCTTTGTTCTTTACTGTTTACCACCCTATTGGGAACGGTCGAATTGAGAGACTGCATTCCACTTTGAAGGCTTGTCTTAAAAACTATGTTGTGATAGGCTTTCGGATTGGCACTGGTATCTTATTCCTACTCTTTTCGCATTGCGAGAAATCCCTAGTGATAGATTTGGTTTTTCACCATTTGAACTCTTGTATGGTCGTCAATGTAGAGGCCCTTTAGCCATTTTGAAGGACTTGTGGACAGACCAAACAGTCAACGATGAACAAACACCACTCTTTCAATATGTTAAAGAGTTACAGGACCGATTGCATGTTTGTGCAGAGGTTGCTCCGAAGAGTTCAGAAATCGGTGCCCAAAAGTACAAAACTTATTTGTTCCGTAACCGAAATACAAACCACGCTATTTACATAGGGTTTACTTTTCGGCGTAGCTGAAATGACGAGCCATTAAGATTTTAACGAGGGTTAACTACCCCCCGCTAGTTAGCCGGGGGTAGGGAAGGGGTAGCTTGCTACCCCTCCCCCCACACACACCTGTGAGTTGTCTCACTTCACTTTTTGGCTCGGACGAAGACAGACGTTGCTGTTTTTCGTCCTTGTTAATGACAGCCTTAATTTTCTTTTGTCTTTTTCTAGTGCTGTGTGCTTGGAAGTTGGCCTCGACCTTTTGTCATCGTTATGCGCAAGTGCCCTGGACTCGCTGGCCGCCCTTGTGGGACCTTTATGTCAGCGGAGGACACCGATCCTCACACCCTTTGGCCGCAGTGCCGAGGCCGACGGTGTGATAGTGAGAATATGTGTGGTGAGTGCAGAGAGTGGTCTGCCTCCCAGTGGGAGAAGTTCGGCCGCCGGCGTAAGAAGAAGTCTAAGAGAGACCGTTCTCCTTCAGGGGCCACCTTGAAGAAGGAGGGCTCCAAGGACTCCCCTTCCGCCGCCCGAATCTCCCCCGAAGCTCCCGCTCGAGCGGTCTCTCCTGAGAGGCTGCCGAGTGGTAGCGCAGGCCCTAGTGGTGTTTCCCGACCTCGGGGTGCGGGAGAGGGCGTTACCTCCCTTAGCGTGGCAGCTCCCTCTTCTCCTCCGGGGGAGGATAATTTGGATTTTGAGGAATTTGACCAGACTGTTGCTAATGATGATTTGTTTCACCTTTGGGCTTCCTTGGGGCTTAAGGGCACGCCCTCCAAGGAAGCCCTGTTTGACCTGACCCAGTTGGGGGCTGCGGTCAAACAGTCGCCGGTAATACCGGAGGTATTCCCTTCGGATTTAGTCGACACTGTTTTGGCCGACCCTTCCGACGGGTCTGGTCAAACCCTTGATAATGCTCCTGTTGCGGACGTTGCTGATGGCCCTCCTCCTCCCTCCGAAGATCCTCCGAGGGGGGAGGTGAGTCCCAAGGTCTCTCCTGCAGGCGGCTCTTCCTCTCGGGGGAGTGCGCTGACAGAGACTCCTCTTCGGAGGACTGATGACCCGGACGCCCTTCCTCGTGGCCGTATTCGACGTAAGGCCCGTAGGCCTCTTCGCAGCAGAGGGCTTCCTTCTCCCTATAAAGGAGTTAGGAGGCGCCTCTTTGGGTCGTCCTCTCCTGATCCTCCCCCAAAGGAGGAGCCTCCCCGTCAGGAGCAGCCCGTCACAGCAGCGCCCCTTGACCTCTCCGCGGATCGTTCGCGATCCCCTACGCCTGCCAGACCTTTCGACCTGCCTTCTCCGTTCCTGGCCACAGATGCAGTTTGGGCGCCTTCTCATCCTGTTATCCAACAGGCACCGATCCCTTCGGGGTTAAGGGACTCTACCCACAGTGTGGGTAAGTCCCTTGCGTGTCAGGGTTCCCCTGCGCGCCCACCTGCGCGTTCGCGTGCAGTTGCGCTCAAGCGCTCCCCAGAGTCAAAGTCTCCGGACTTACCTCGCCAGCGCTCTCCTGTTCGGCAGCGATCACCTGTTCGCCAGCGCTCCCCTGCGCGGCAGCGATCACCTGCTCGCCAGCGCTCGCCTTCTCGTAGGTCTCCTGCGAAGCAACGCCCTTGTGGTCTGATGTGCGCATTGATCAACCTGTGACTGTTGCGCGCCACCGTTCATCATCTCGTCCACGATCGCCTGATCTGGACTTAGGCAAGGGTACTAACCCGTTGTCTCGCCCGCGCGCCCCTGTGCACCCTTCTGCTCCGGCGCAACAGCGAGCTAAAGCTCCTGTTCGCGAGCGTTCGCCTGCGCATTCTTCCACCTTTTCAGATGTGCGCTGAAACTTTGCTGCGCGCCAACGTTCTCCTGCGTGTCCACGCGATCACTCGCCTGTGCGCAAGCGCTCTCCTGAGCGCTCTCGCCCATCCCAGCCTGATCGCCCCAGGCCTACGACACGCCCGTGCGATAAATCGCCTGCGCGCAGTCGTTCGCCTGTTTGTGGTTCGCGTCTTCGTTCTCCTGAACGCACGCGACATCGCTCGCCATCGCGCCAGCGTTCTCCGACGCGCAGCGCTCCTCGCCTGGCAAACGCTCGCCAAGTCGCTCGCGACTTCTTTTGCGTTCTCCTACGCGCCACCATCGATCGCCTAGCGCTCAGCGCACACCTTCGCCCGCGCGGTCTCGTGCTCCTTCACATGCGCGCCAACGCGTTCCCTCGCCGACGCGCCAGCGCAATCGCTCGCCATCGCGCCACCGTGCCCTTTCGCCCGCGCGCCCACTCGCCGTCTCGCGCGTACGCCCACGCGCCCCCTCACCCGCGAGCGTACGCGCCCACGCGCATTCTTCCATACGTGGCAATGAGCCCGCACTTCGGAAATCGCCCGTGCAGTATTCCTTGAATGCTTTTTCGCGTGAAGACCGTCGCGATTCCCATTCCCGCAGGGAACATCAGCGTGACCAACCGACAGGGACACGGACTTCCAGAGCAGTCTCTGGATCGCCTCCGTGCAAGGCCTCGCGCAAGCGTAGGTTTTCTCACCAGGACCAGGACCAGGAAGGATCTACGGAGAGGTCCATGCAACACTCTCTTTCCTCTTCTTCTTTTCAGGCAGGCCCCGTGGTGTCCACTCCGAAGGATCAGGAGATCCCCTTCCCTCCAGCGGGAATAACTGACACTGTGTCAGTTACTCGCCAGCCTTGGTTCCGTCACATTATGAACGCGGTGGTCCAGGCTGTGAAGCCTGCCCTCATTGATATGGGACTTAAACTAACGGCAGGCTCTCCCCCGCTGAAGAGAAGGAGAGGAGTGGACTTCGTGGTGACTTCTCCTCGGGTGAAGTTGGCTCCCAAGAGGTCAGTTAGGAGGACTCCTACGCCTTCTCCTACGCGTGCTGTTTCTCCTTCTCCTGTGGACGTGTTATCTCCTTCCTCAGGAGAGTCCAGCGAGGCAGGGTTATCTCCCACGGCGCCAATGGGAGGAACCCCCCCTCTTCGGATAGAAGCTGCTCGTGAGGATGCCCCCTCCCGGACCTCTTTACTGGAGTCCTGTTTTCCTCCTAGAAGGGAGCCCAAGGACTCCAAGACGGTTCCTAAATCGTCATCCAGGATACGTCCAGAGCCAACTAAACCCCAGGAGGACGTCCACGTTTCTCCCCAAGATGAGCCTTTGGGGACCGGAGACTTAGCTGCCAGTCCGCAAGGAGGAGACCAGTTCGAGTCGGAGCACTCTTTCTGGCAGGTCCTAAGCTTGATGAGGCAGCTCAACAAGTTTAAGGACCCGGAGACTGCCCCTCATCAGGGCAAGGACACGGTGCTAGAGGAAGTCTTTGGCACCCAGAAGCCCCCTAAGTCCAGCGCAGCTTTGCCTTGGTCCGAAGGGGTGAAAGGGGCCAGGGATAGAGTCGAAGCCCAGCTCTCCGAGCTCTCCTCCTCCGGTCCTTCTTCTGCCGGATTCAAACTCCTCCCACCTCCTCGAGTACATCAGAGGAGGTACTTTGAGATCATGGGGGAGTCCAGTATGGCCCTTCTGCTCCAGCATTCCGTGGAAGAGCTAACCAGGGGAACTCCTCTCGAGAAGCTCTCCGCCCGGCAAGTGACGTTCTCGGCGTCGGAGATCCTGTACCTTGAGAAGGTCACGAAGAGTGCCATGCAGGCAACTTCGTGGCTGGACGTTTGGCTTGGATCTCTGGGCATCCTATTGCGCTCTGAGGATCTGTCCAAGGAGAGCAATAGGAAGGCTTTGGAGACCTTCCTCCTCTCGGGCACGCGTTCGATCGAGTTCCTCGCTCATCAGGTAGCTAACCTGTGGGCTAACTCATCCTCAAGCGTTGCGACGCAGTGACCGAGAGGTTCCCTCTGAAGGTCCCAGCCGTGGATGTCTGCAGGCTCAGGCAATCCTCCATTACTGGGAGGGATCTGCTCGAGCCCAAGGATTTGGAACAAACAGCCGAGAGGTTGAGGAGATTGAATCAAGATTCTTTCCTCCAGAGGGCCCTGACATCTCGGCCCTACAAGCCTCCGGCACCTCAACAGCAACAGCAGTCTCGCAAGACATCGAAGCAGGCTCCGGCAGCTAAGACAGAGGTGTCTAAGCCACAGCCCTTTCAAACCAAGAACAGAAGGCGGGGCAAGTCCTCTAGGGGAGGTAAGAATCCTAGAGGCAGCGGCCGAGGCCGCAAGCGCTAGGATTGGCGATCCCCCCGCGTGTCCACCTGTGGGGGGATGCCTGAAAAGTTGCGTGCACAGGTGGCAACAACTTGGGGCCGATTCTTGGACGGTCTCTGTGGTTGGCCAAGGTTATCGCGTCCCATTCACGACATCTCCACCTCCCCTGACAGCGAATCCAGAGCCGCTGAACTCCTATGCCATGGGATCGGCAAAGGGGTTAGCCCTTCGGGCAGAAGTCGAGACCATGCTCAAGAAGGATGCTCTCCAGGAGGTCGACGACGGCTCCCCAGGCTTCTTCAGTCGACTCTTTCTTGTAAAAAAGGCGTCTGGAGGCGGGAGACCGGTCATCGACCTCTCAGCCCTGAACAAGTTTGTCAAGCAAACTTCGTTCAGCATGGAGACAGCAGAGACGGTCAGACTTGCAGTGAGACCGCAAGACTTCATGTGCACACTGGATCTGAAGGACGCGTACTTCCAGATCCCAATCCATCCGTCTTCCAGGAAGTACTTGAGATTCAGCCTAGACAGCAAGATCTACCAGTTCAAGGTGCTGTGTTTCGGTCTCTCCACAGCTCCTCAAGTGTTCACCAGAGTGTTCGCTTTGATTTCGTCTTGGGCGCACAGGAACGGCATACGTCTCCTTCGTTATCTGGACGACTGGCTGGTTCTGGCAGACTCTCGACACCGAGACAGGCTTCTGGAGGTTTGCCGAGACCTGGGGGTCATGGTAAACCTCGAGAAGTCTTCTCTGCTTCCGACGAAACGACTGGTATATCTAGGCATGATATTAGACACCGATCTCCACAAAGCCTTTCCATCAGACGACAGGATAGCAAGGCTGAGGAAGGTCGCAGAACCTTTCCTCAGGCGGGAAGAGCTTCCGGCCCATTCGTGGTTGCGTCTTCTAGGTCACCTTTCCTCCCTGGCACGTCTAGTTCCGAACAGCCGCCTCAGGATAAGATCCCTACAATGGCGGCTGAAGTCCCGGTGGAGTCAAGGCTCCGATTCTCCGGACTTTCGGGTCCCTATTGGACCCACGGAACTGACGGACCTTCGGTGGTGGCTGGACGACGTGAACCTCCGGAAGGGAGTGGATCTTCTCGTCCTCCCCCCAGAATTGACTCTATTTTCGGACGCGTCAAAAGAAGGGTGGGGGCCCCACATTCTGAACCAAAGGATCTCAGGCCTCTGGTCAGAATCAGAAAAGTACCTCCACACCAACCTGCTAGAAATGAAGGCAGTTTTCCTGGCTCTTCAACAGTTCCAACAGACCCTGGCGGGTCACTCCGTAGTGGTGATGAGCGACAACACTACGGTAGTGGCTTACATCAACAAGCAGGGAGGTACCTTTTCTCGACAGCTATCCCATCTTGCAGTAGAGATTCTGAGGTGGTCCGAAGCCCACTCGGTCACACTTTCGGCTCGCTTCATTCCAGGCAAGAGGAATGTGCTTGCCGACAGTCTGAGCAGAACGACGCAGATAGTGAGTACCGAGTGGTCTTTGGATCCTCAGATAGCCAACAAAGTCCTGACTTTGTGGGGTTCCCCGACAGTAGATCTGTTCGCGACAGCCTTGAATTCCAAGCTGCCCCTGTACTGTTCTCCAGTCCCGGACCCCAAGGGTCTCTGGCAAGATGCCTTTCAGCAGAGGTGGGGCAACATCGACGTTTACGCCTTCCCACCTTTCTGTCTGATGAGAAGGGTGCTCAACAAGACCAGACTATCAGTCAATCTCTCCATGACTCTTGTGGCTCCGCTATGGCATCACGCGGAATGGTTCCCAGACCTTCTGCAGCTCCTGACGGAGCTTCTGAGGGAACTCCCCCCACGACACGAGCTACTCAGACAACCACACTGCAACATCTTTCACAGGGCCGTAGCGTCGCTTCGGCTTCACGCCTGGAGACTATCGAGCATCTCCTCACGGAGAGACGATTTTCGCAGCAGGTTGCGGACAGAATGTCTCGCCACCTACGCAAATCCTCTATCGGAGTCTACCAGGCGAAGTGGAAAGTCTTCTGTGGTTGGTGTCGTGGGAGGGGTATCTCTCCACTCGATGCCACTATTCCAGCAATAGCGGAGTTCCTTGTGTATTTACGGGAGGAAATGCGCCTTTCAGTTCCAGCGGTGAAAGGCTATCGCTCAGCCTTAAGTCTGGCGTTTAGGCTGAAAAGAGTGGACATTTCCTCTTCGTTAGAACTCTCTCTACTCATACGCAGCTATGAGCTTACCTGCCCTCAGTCAGAAGTAAGACCTCCTCCTTGGAACGTGGTTCAGGTCCTCAGGGCTCTGAAGAGAGCCCCGTTTGAACCATTACGCCAGGCGTCTGATCGCCACCTGTCTTGGAAGACGGCTTTCCTGCTCGCTTTGGCATCGGCCAAGCGGGTCAGTGAACTTCATGGTCTTTCTTACGACGTCGCCCATTCAAGGGGATGGGGGGAGGTAACGTTCAGGTTCGTCCCTGAGTTTGTTGCCAAGACTCAGAATCCTGGGGTGTCCGACCCTAGGTTTGACTCCTTCAGGGTGACGAGTCTTCGTTCTGTAACAAGTGATCCAGACCATCTGTTACTTTGCCCAGTAAGGTGTCTGAGGCATTACTTGAAGAGAACAGCTGCAGTCCGTCCTCAGGTGCAAGCGTTATTCGTAAGCACAGGAAGGACGAAGTGGAGGGTCACCAGGAACACCATCTCAGCCTGGATCCGGAAGGTTATCCAACATACCTTGGATCCTGACCCTCCTCCGTCACGCTGCCCTAGAGCGCACGATGTCAGGGGCATCGCTACGTCCCTGGCATTCAAGAGAAATTTCTCTGTGACGCAGGTTTTGCAAGCTGGAAGCGTCAGACGACGTTCACAGCCCACTACCTGCAGGACGTGACCCACAGGAGCTTCGACACATTCTCTATTGGCCCTGTGGTGGCTGCACAACAGCTGGTCTAACCTCAGGCTCCTTAATGGACAGGTAGCAGAAGGTTGGGGGCATTGTTACCCAGTTTTAGTCTGCGTGATTGAAAGAGTATGTCTGGCCCTTACTTCTTTCTTCATTCTCCCCTCCCTTGGGGAAAGCAGCATCCTGGTCTCTGCATAGCTGACCTCAACCTCTGCAGGTAAACCATGCTCCCTTGTGCTCCTAGTATTAACTATGATACTGTTTGCGTCCCCCATACCCTGACAAGGTGGTATTAGGAACGTCCTTGCCTAGATTTCTATCTAAAGAACTCCAGGTCAACTTCCTAGGACGAGTCACAACTTCCTCCACACACAACTTATGTAGGCCTCGCATCCGTAGCAAGCTTCGGAGAGTGCGAGGCGCAGGGACCCCCTTTCTTGAGTGCTGCTCACTCGGTTTTGGGGTCCCCAGGTAAAGCCAAAGCCAGTAAGGCTGGGGACTTTCCGCCCTTCCTAAGGGGTAAGTCACCCTATGTAAATAGCGTGGTTTGTATTTCGGTTACGGAACAAATGACAAATTCGGAGAAAATTTGTATTTTTCCTAACCATACAAACCTTAGCTATTTACACATATTTGCCCACCAGCCCTGTCCCCCAAGTCAAGTCCTACCTCTAAGTGAAGTGAGACAACTCACAGGTGTGTGTGGGGGGGGGGGGGGGGCGAGGGGTAGCAAGCTACCCCTTCCCTACCACCGGCTAACTAGCAGGGGGTAGTTAACCCTCGTTAAAATCTTAATGGCTCGTCATTTCAGCTACGCCGAAAAGTAAACCCTATGTAAATAGCTAAGGTTTGTATGGTTAGGAAAAATACAAATTATCTCCGAATTTGTCATTTCAATGTTAAAAGTCAGGAACGACAACTCAATGTGAGTGATGAAGTTCTGATATTGAGCCTGACTCTACTAATAAGCTTTTAGTTTCATGGCGTGGACCGTTTCCGGTCGTTGAGAAACAGAGTAAGCTAAACTATGTGATAAACAAAATTGGAAAATGCAAACTGTATCATATAAATCTTTGGAAGAAGTATTTCAAAAGGACAACTGTCAATTGTGCCTTCCTTGCAGACTCTACAGAAGTAGAGTCTGAAGAGAATGCTGGAGGTGCATATTTTGTATGTTTAGCACGAGTGATAAAGTCGACAGATGAAAATGAACCTATGACTATTGTGGTACAAGACTTTCAGGGCGAGACTCGAGAATTAGTGAGTATCAACGACAAGCTAACGGAATCTCAATGAAAAGAAGTTAATGAGCTTTAAAGAAACTTCTAAGGCATATTAACTGACAATCCTGGACTAACACAGTTTCACCCATGACATCGAACTGCAAACTAGCCAACCTGTTAGGGCTAATTTTTATCCAGTTCCTATTCATTTGAAAGAACAGTTCAATGAGATTGTAGAAAAGTTATTACAGCTAAGACTCATTAGACCTTCGACTTCTCCCTATTGTTCCCCTGTAGTTCTTGTACAGAAACCTGATAATACGTACCGTATGACTATTGATTTTCGAGTGTTAAATGCGGTAATTGTGTTTGACGCAGAACCTCCATGTTTGCCTGATGAAAAACTTAACAAATTTCATGACGCTGTATATTTTTCTGAGTTGGATATTGCCAAAACATACCATCAAATTCCCCTTATTGAGAGAGCAAAAAAGTACACTGCTTTTCTTACATAGAAGGGATTGATGGAATTCAATAGAATGCCATTTGGTTTGGTAACAGCCAAAGCCAGTTATATCAAACTAATGAGAATTGTATTGGCCGGACTGAAAAATGTCACGTTTTACTTTGATAACATCATCAGCTATAGTAAGACTTGGACTGAACACGTAACTGCCCTAACGAATGTTCTATCTAGATTATGAGAACACGGTCTTACTGCTTGTCCTTTGCAATGTCGAGGTGGGGGGGGGGGGGTTATCATAGCATTGAGTACCTGGGTTTTAGGTTGGGAGAGGGAGAACTGAGAACTTTGGCAGATAAAACTGAAGTCATCAGAAATTTTGCTCTGCCTAAAAATAAGAAGGTGTTGAGATCGTTCTTGGGTCTGTTTTCCTTCTATCAAAGATTCGTACCCAGAGCTGTAGAATTAACAAAGCCTCTCAATGCAATGCTGAAGAAGGGTATTAAAGAACCCCTTCAATGGAGTGATGAAGCTATCGCTGATTTTGTGACTATCAAAAGTATCTTGGTACAAGATCCCGTATTGAAATTGCCAGACCCAACTAAGCCATTCATTCTACGAACCGATGCCTCGGCTGTAGGGTTGTGGGCCGTATTGCTACAGTATCACAATAACCTAGCGTATCCAGTTTACTACGCAGGTCGGTCTTTGTCCTCAGCTGAAAGAGACTATGCTGTGATCGAAAGGGAATGCCTAGCTATTGTTTGGTCAGTGGAAAAATTTCAGTACTATCTGATCGGACGAGAATTCTATCTGGAGGTAGATCACAATCCTTTGATCTACTTGAACAAATGCAAAGGCACCAATGTTAAACTCATGAGATGGGCTTTGGTTCTTCAGCCCTTTCACTTTGCAGTCATTCACATTCCAGGTGCTGACAATGTCCGGGCTGATGCTTTGAGTCGTACTTAGTGTCACACTAATTCAAGTAGTATGTAGTTTGAAATTTAGTCTTAAGGATATATTATTTTATTTTGCTGTGTTGGAATCGCAAGCCTTTTCAATACTGGGTGTCATAAATTCTGCCATGATATTTTAGAATTTCTTGGAGGGCCAAATGTGAAGGACTTGATCCTGAATTAAGTCATATATGTAAGTCGAAAGCTTTATAACTTCAGACCTCTATAGTCAGTGGTGCCGCTGGCAATAGGAAGGCAGTTGCATTGCGTAAATTTACAGGAGCCAGTCAGAACATCGCACACGTCCACTTACTACCAATCACGGACCAGAGGGGGATGGCCACCCACCCCTGCCAGTCTCCAGCTCACTCGAATTTTCTAAATGCCTTTTAGTATCTTGGTTGCTATCTCAGCTGAAGGACCACGCAAATAAGGTGTGTATCCTTGTTCCAACATCAGTGTGTGATTATAGTATAAATATTTACTGTGTACTATTGTGAATTTTTAGCTATGTTATATTAAAGTTACTGATTATTTAAGCCTAGGTAATTTACTATTCCTCTAATCTCGCATTTAATTTACTATTTCTTGCATCATTATTTGTCATTCCATTATCATTGTCTAAAGTTAGCACTATTTAGATATTTAGTGCTTAATGCCAGTTCTCCTATACTTACCGGTGGCCTTCAAGTTCTCAAAACAATAACTCTCATAATAAAATTCCAGTCACTTCAGTATTGCTAATTCCAGTTTCCCTCCTCAGGCAACAGTGGGAGAGTGACCAACCCATTGCCCCGTCGATGTTGAAAGCCAAACAGCAAGCTGCTACTTCATCGTAGTAGTCACACAGAAAACCAGAACCTACGTTTTTGTTCTTCCAAATCAAGCTAAAGCTGGAATCCCTACCTTGTTGTTCTCACGCAGTCCTATCAATCATTTAGAATGGCGGCCTGTCTATTTCGTATACTAGCCTAGGTGGGAACTAGCCCTATCAAATTAACTACTGCTGCTCATATACTTGGAATGCCAACTTCGTCACTCATGAAGCTGTACACTGTCAGGAGAATTCCCATGCTCACTGCTAAAGTTATATATCCCTTCAATCAGTTTATCTTTTGTTTATTTAAATAAACACATATTATTGCCTGTAGTTTCAATTCCTACACTTTGGTGGTCTGAGTCACTTGATTATGCTGAGAGTTCTTTGGGTTTCGAACAGAGGATTAAAACCCTCACAAAGTTACATACTGAGATTGGGCTACACCATAAGTTCCTATTGTAAAGGAAAACGGTCAGGTTAGGTCATGTAGAGATTACAAAGTAACGTTGAATTCACAGCTTCAGGTAGCTCAATATCTGTTACCAAAGCCAAGACACATGTTTGCAACTATGTCAGGATGTAATTTATTTTCCACTTTAGATCTTAGACAAGCGTTTCAACAGCTTCCCATGGATGAAAATTCACAAGAACTATGTACAGTAAATACATCCTTAGGTTTGTATAGGCCAAACAGATTGCCTTATGGAGTAGCAAGCAGTCCTGCTATATGGCAACAAACTATGGATAAGATATTTTCAGGAATGCAAGGAGTATTTATTTTCATAGGTGATATTTTAGTTTCTGGTAAAGGTAAAAGAGAACATAGAGAAAGATTACGGGCAATTCTGAAGAAGTTGAAGGAACATAATCTCAGAGTTAATAGGAAAAAATGTATTTTAGAAGTGGATTCAGTGGAATACTTAGGTTTTGTAATCAATGGCAAAGGTATTTACAAGACTAAGGAGAAAATTAGTGTAGTGATTTCAACTAAGGTACCAGAAAATGTTAATGATTTACAATCATTTTTAGGTTTAGTAACATTTTATGGAAATTTCATTCAGAATTTATCTACAATCGCACATCCACTGTATAATTCACTGAATAAGGGTGTAGATCGCAATTGGACAAACGATTGTCAGGAATCTTTTGAAAGAATTAAACAGGAAATAACTTCACCTACTTTTTTAGGACATTATCAAATGGATTTACCAGTTAAATTAGTTTGTGATGCATTGAACATAGGCTTAGGCGCAGTATTATCTCATGTAATGCCGGATGAAACAGAAAAGCCAATTGCTTTCGCTTCTAGAGTATTGAACAAGGAAGAAAGGAATTACTCTCAAATAGAAAAAAAAATTTTGCATTAGTGTATGGAGTTGAGAAATTTCATATGTATCTTTATGGAAGGAAAAAGTTCACACTTGTTACAGATCATAAACCGCTATTAGCAATATTGGGTCCAAAAGCAAGTTTACCTACGTTGATTGCTGCAAGACTACAACGTTGGGCAATTACGTTAGCCGTATATCATTATGATATAGCATATCTCCCTATGTCAAAGATAGGTAATGCAGATGCTTTATCTAGATTTCTAGTAGACAAAGCACCAGAAGAGTATGATGACAGTGTATTACTAGTTTCAGTATATGATGTACCCATTACAACCAAGGATATTGCACATAGTACCAAGAATGACCCAATACTTAGTAAGGTTTTAGAGAGTTTAATGATAGGTAGAGACTTATGTGGACATGAGGTAAATTGTAAAGTCTATAAAGAAATATGGAACGAATTGAGTATAGGACAAGGTTGTATAATGAAAGGGTCAAGAGTAATTATTCTTAGTTCACTGAGGAATAAGGTTTAGTCTGAAATACATGATGATCACCAAGGTATTGTCAGATCAAAGTCTATTGCAAGAACTTTAGTCTGGTGGCAAGATGTAGATAGAGATATTGAATTATTTATAAGAAATTGTATGAATTGTGCAACGCAACAGAACAACCCTTAATTTGCTAGAATGCACCTGTGGGATTTACCCAGGTATCCATGGCAAAGAGTGTACATAGATTTTGCAGTTCCTTTCTTAGATTGTTTGTTTTTTATAGTTGTAGAAGCTTACAGTAAGTGGCCAGAAGTAATTCCAATGAAGACAGCAACATCTTACGCCACAATTCAAGAATCAATGAAATTTTTTCCCACGCATGGAATTCCAGAAAGAATTGTAATGGATAATGGTCCACCGTTTACCTCACAGGAATTAAAAGATGTTTGTGAAGTAAATGGTATTAAACATATATTTTCAGCTACATATCACCCTTCCACGAATGGAGAGGCTGAAAGGTTTGTTCAAACATTTAAGCATAACATGAAATACAGAAAGGCAAATTCAAATAACATATTTTTTAATGTGTCAAAGTTTTTATTGTCTTATAGAACAACGCCACACAGCACAACAGGTGTGACACAATTAAATTTGTTGATGGGGAGGAGGATTAGGTGTAAATTAGATTTATTGTATCCAAGTTTGCAAAGTGATTTAGAAGAAAAAGGGTATAAGTAATTAGAAAGACTCCCAAAAGTAAGAAATTTTTCCTCGTGTTCTGATTCATGGTAATATCATACAATACTCCAGAGAAGTGGGTACCAGGAGCAATTGTAAAAGAGATAGGTAATTTACATTATGATATTCAAGTTGGTGGAAATATTGTAAAACGTCATGTTGATCAATTACAGCCGTTAAATAAAAATGTTGTAGATTGTGTGAATGTTAGAGATGAAAAATTATCAGAAGTAGTTGAATCAAATATTAACCAAGATGCTCAAACATCAGATACAGACTCAGAATCTATTCATGTACCAGTACAGGATGAAGTTAGAGTACTTCCCTATAGGATGAATAGAGGGAAGCTCCCTGAGAGATTAGATTTGTAGTTTTGTACAATGTCAAGTTAAGGGGAGGAGACTGTTATGTATCTTGTGCTGTAATACTATATGCGCTACGGGTATTAAGAATAATGTTGCACAGTATTGCATTGTTAGAACGTATTTCGGCACAGTTCATAAGTGGAGTAGCGTATGTTATGAAGGATTTGATTATTCATTGATTGTCCTAAAGTTAGGATGTGATTCTTCTTACTTTTGTATTGCAGTAGGATTTGATCTTTTTGAGAATGATGCTCACTTTTGTTTTTTGTATGTATGTGTACGAGTTTTGTTTACATATTCTCACTCGAGAGACACAAGTTGTCAAGACACGATTGAGAGCTGAGGAGCAATGTAAGCCAAGAACAGAATAAATGTATTTCAAGACTACCAACGTATCATTACATCCCACCAAAAAGAATCGGTGACATTAGTATGGGATGTAGAGCAACATTAATGAATGGACATTATTCCAGGTATGTATGAAGGTGTCATTTCACTTTGGATAACCTATACCATACCCAATAACATGTACGATGTAGTTGATGTGTCAAGTTATATGAAATACGCCTCCCTAATGTGTTTGTAATGTGGATGAAGAGTTTCAAAGCAATTAAATGCACATTTCAATGTCTATACTATGTGTCATAATGCAAGGTTGATGTGAAATGCCTATCCTAAATACATTTGCGACGCTGTTAATGTTTTACAGTGATGTGAAATGGACATAGAGTCCGGTGTTTCAGTGAACAAATTATCTAATAACATAAATACAACTTACTAATTTCTGCTTGGTGGACGGAATCCTATGCCATGTTCATGTATTCTTTACTACTTTATCATAGGGACTAATTGCTATAGTATTTGCTTGTCAGATAACTTTAGTTCGTTTTACATCTATTGCAACTGACATAAATTTCAGTATCTCATTTTGAGTAATGTGCTGGCAGAAGCCCACTTCATTCAAAGCAGTTAAACAGTCAAATGAAAGAGAATAAATAAACATATCTAAGGCAATTTGCATTGAAGAAATTTCGAAGTAATTGCTTGAGGTTACACTTAGGCACCACTATTGTATCTTATATTTTTTCCTTCTTTTTTCCCTTTTTTTATCTATTTACTTTTTATTTTTCCTCTTGTTTTGGAAATGGTGTGTTGGGCAGGCTTAATAGAAAGGTCATGGATGCCTGGTGGTTTATCAAGAGGTTGTCTTTTCCTTATCTATTTCTTTTACTTTTCAAAACCATCCTTAATGTCCTCACTTCAGTTGAAGTGGCTATCCTGGAGGGTATTTAGCCTTGCATGGTGTATCGGCTCCTCCATGCTGACCAGTTTTTCAGACTTTGTTTCTATAGTCTATGGATTTGATCAATCACTTTTTTTTATATTTCTGTACATATTGTTCTTGTTATTATTCTTCTTAATTTGGTTTTTAAGTATGATGTATCTTTTTATCACTCTTAATTTTTACGTTCTCTGGAGACATTGAGCAAAATCCGGGATCAGTTCGTCCTAGATTTTGTCAATGTCGTTTACTGTATTGCAATATTCGTGGCCTTTATGCAAATATTCAAGACCTTACAATTGCATCCACACAGTATGATATTCTTTTGTGCTCAGAAACTTTAGTTTCTAATATGAGACACTCATCTGAGCTCCTTATAACTGGTTTTAAGAAGCCAATAATTTTGAAAAGGGGTGCCATTCCTAGAGCTAGGGGAATGGTGGTGTATATTACGACTAATTATCCCGCTTCTCGTAAGTCCTGCTATGAATGTGGATGTCATGAGATTCAGGTAATAAAAGTTTGTAGCAGGCATAATAACTTCTATTTGTTTGATCTACCGGAATCCTGACATGGATTATTCTATCTTCGGTTGTCTTCTTACTATTATGGATAAAATACAAGAAGATAATAGAAAGGCCTCTTTTGTCTTTGTTGGTGATTTCAGCGCTCACCATAGGGAGTGGTTAAATTTTGTTTCTCCTACTGATTGCCATGGCTTAAGAGCTTTAGACTTTGCCTCTGAATCAGGCTGTGATCAAATTATAAGTGAAGCTACTCACAGGTCTGGTAACTGATTGAACCTTGTATACACGGCTCCCCTGGTGTTATAACAAGTAAGGTTGGTTCTCCAGTTGGGACATCTGATCATGTCTTGATTTCATTAGTAGCCTGTCCCTGATGTATCTTACGCATGTAAGATTTAAATGAAATGTCAAACAGACTGGAATGGGATTTAGCATGATCTTTTGTACTTGAATTGGTCCCATTTGTATAGTAGTGTTGATCTTGTAGTCCCTTTGAATGAGAATCTAGTCAGCATAATTGATAGGCATATCCCTTCTCGTGTACTAAGGTACCGAGTGAAGGACATGCTTATTTGGAAAAGCAGGAGGCCTATCATTTTTGGAAGGGTTACAGATCAGATTTTACCTGGAATAGCTATTCTTGGCTTAGAGCCTTTTTCTCAAATAATTTATGCTTCAACTGAAAAAGCATACAATTTAACCATAAAAGAAACCCTTTCTTGTATAACCCAGAAGCATAAGTGGTGGACTACCCTTAAATCTGCACTTTTTTTGGTGTAGATGCAACAATTCCTCCTTTACTTAAACCAGCTGGCTCTTTCACTCACTGTCCAAAGGAAAAGGCAGCCCTCTTGGCAGATGCGTTTGATAGCCAGCAGAGTAAGGAGAAAATCGAACTTCCTCATTTCCGTTTTCTTGAGGCTAAACTAACTAGTTTAGCTTTTTGATCTCGTGAAATTAAAGCTCTGTTGATGGACCTTGATGATTATGGAGGTGTAGACCCAAATGGTATTTTCCTTTGCTTTTTATACAGACTGTAGATTCCTTAGCTCCAAAGTTATCTATTATTTTTGTGCAAGTTAGCAAGAAGAGGAGCTTTTAGTACTTGTTGGAAAATTGGTAATGTTACTCCACTATATAAATGTGTTTGTGGTAGCTCAAGTCCAACTAATTACCGCCCAATTTCCACAACTTCCATATTATCTAAAGTTTTTGAACGTCTTTTGGCAAAACGTCTTAATAGGTATGCTGAAGGTAATCTTCAGTTCCCTGGTTTGCAATTTGGTTTTCGTAAAGGCCTTGGAGCATGTGATGCCCTTCTTACAATTGCCAATGCTTTACAGAAATCCCTTGATTGTGGTCAGGAAGTTCGTATGATTGGCCTTGATTTTAGTGCTGCCTTTGACCGTGTTAATCATGAGGCCCTTGTTTTCAAACTCAAACAGTTGGGAATGGGTTGGTCGTTTCATGGCATCCTTATTGAGTTTTCAAGTAATAGATCGCAAAGAATGGTTGTTGATGGGCACCATAGTGAGTATAGGAATGTAATATCTGGTGTTCCTCAGGGTAGTGTTCTTGGCCCGTTACTTTTCATACTATATACACATGACATGTGGTTTTGTCTAGAAAACAAGCTTGTTTCAACTGCAGATGATGCTACTCTCTTTGTATCAATTCCATCGCCCGAATGGGTTGCTGAATCCCTTATAGAGATTTAGCTAAACTTAGTGCATGGTGCAAATTGTGTGGTATTACGTTGAATCCTAACAAAACTTGAAGTATGATTGTAAGTAGGTCAAGGACCGTGGCTCCTCAACATCCAGATCTCAGCATTGATAATGTTTCTTTAACACTGTATGACTTTTAAAATTTTAGGTGTGATTTTCGACAGCATATTCACTTTTGAGAAACACGTTAGGTCTGTGTCTTCTTCAATTGCACAAAAAATTGGCTTATTGAGAAAGTCTTTCAAGATTCTTGGTGATCAATCTATTCTGAAGAAGTGTTTTAATTTTTTTCATTTTACATTGTTTCGAGTATGTTCTCCCGTCTGGTCTTCAGCTGCTGATTATCATCTTAATTTGTTGGACAGGAACTTACGGTCTATTAAATATCTTATTCCTGATCTAGATATTAATCTTTGGCACTGTCGTTTGATTAGTTCATTATGTATGTTGCATAAGATGTTTTATAATTCTGACCATCCTTTACATTCAGATCTTCCCGGACAGTCCAATCCTGTTCGTAATAATCGGTATGCAGTTAATTCTAATAGTCAGGCCTTTTTCACCATGAGGCTCAATACTACACAGTACTATGGAAGTTTTATTCCAAGTGTGACCAACTTATGGAATGATCTTCCTAATCGGGTAGTTGAATCAGTGGAACTTCAAAAGTTCAAACTCGCACCAAATATTTTTATGTTGAACAGGCTTACATAAGTCCTTTTATATTTTATATGTCAAATATCTGTTTTAATATTAATAATTTTTCAAAAATATTTTCTTCTAATTTTCATTACTGCTTATTTTGTTTACTTATTTCCTTATTTCCTTTCCTCACTGGGCTATTTTTACCTGTTGGAGCCCTTGGGCTTAGAGCATTTTGCTTTTCCAACTAGTGTTGTAGCTTAGCTAGTAATAATAATAATAATAATAATAATAATAATAATAATAATAATTACAGTTGGCATACACATTTAGTACGCAACAGGCTCGTTCTACCATTCATTCAGTAACCTGCTAACTGTCAAACTTCTTGAATTTTGCATCAGTCCAATTTATACGTCATTTAAAATTGTAAAACCTTACATTAATATTTTGCATCGACATGGTTCAACCTCTTTAGAACACATACGAATATGACCAGGGATATACTGTATAGCTTTCTTCACCAAGCTGGAACCAGTGGGATCAAGATAATGGCTAATGATGAATATATACCGATGAGTTTCCAAGGACGGAATGGTTATGTTCACTATGAACGAAATTCGAACTCTGAATCAACAGAATGCGAGTTTGACATTTCCTTTCGACTACCACAACACCACGTCATCCAGAATAAATCATCATAGACAAACATATATAGGGCTACTTGATAAAATGTTATACTTTCGCTAAAATACTTTTCCCACTAGAAATTCCCAATCAGATGTATGTTCACATATTCGTCACATATATTTAGGTGTTAAATAAAACATTAAGACCAACAGATATTATTATAGCCTCAATTTCAAGCTATATCATAAACCAGTGTTCTGTTTGTCAAGCTCCCTGAATAATGAAGAGATCTACAAAGCGCTACTGCATATACTATCTCACTACAGAAGAGATTTACAAATCGTTACTGCATGTACGATCTGCATCAAGAAGATATTTACAGAGCACTGCATTTGCTTCTCCACGAAATCCCCCATCACTAACCACTCAACGGGTCATTCCACGGAGCAGCTCTGCCGAATACGTGATTAGCTCAATAAACCGGGCTCCTGCAGTCAATTGCCGGTGGAGCTGTCAGACTCTCTCCACGGGACCTCTCAGTCATACGAAAAGCAACATTGCAATAATCACGGTCGAGTGAACCTGCAACAATTGCGATTGACGTGCACGCAGGATAAATGGAATGCTGACTGGAGACGATGAGAAACAATGTTCTATCGTGATGTGGATTTCATATAATGTATGTATTTCAAGGCGTTTGCTTAAGGTATACTCAGTCGCACTATTCTATCTGTTGCCTTATTTCCTTTCCTCAATGAGTTATTTTCCCTGTTGGAGCCCTTGGACTTATACCATCCTGTTTTCCAAACTAGGGTTGTAACTTAGCTAGTAATAATAATAATAATAATAATAATAATAATAATAATAATAATAATAATAATAATAATAATAATAACTACGATCGGTTCGTTTCATAATACCGTAATTCCTTATGGGAGGCATTTGAATGACACCACATTGCATAAGTTTAATTCGGAATACTTGAGACTTCTTGATATTTGAATCGCTCGTTTGGAAATTATAGTTGCAAGTGGGAGGTACTGGAATCCCTTGTTTAATAATGGGTATTTGAGTATGGTTTGCATTTACTATCTTGTAAGACGATATTAACTCACTGTCTAGTAATTATGAAAGAGTATTTGAGAAATTAGTCTATAAATAATTGAGACAGAGATTCATTTGAATGGGAATGTGCCCCATTGGACAATCAAATCTCTTTTCAATAACTGTAATTTTCAGGTACTTATTTCATTCGTTTCGTAAAACCTGGAGCTGAGTGGTATTTGATTCGAAGATTTTATAATAACTGGTATCTGAATTGGATTGTCTATCTTACAGAACATAATTATCCCGTGTTATAGCAAAATAACACTGAGAAGTAACATACTTCTTTTGAATGCATATGTAATTGAAAACAAGCAATTTCATAATAATAATAATAATAATAATAATAATAATAATAATAATAATAATAATAATAATAATAATTATGATATATTACATGAATTGAAAAAATATAAGGTTATGTTAAAATTATACACGATTTGCGTACAAATTCTGTCACTAATAAACCTGAAATTACTCTTCAATTTACTGTAGCTTAGCCAAGAAAGTTAATACTATGCTTATGAATATATATATATATATATATATATATATATATATATATATATATATATATATATATATACACACACATATATATATATATATATATATATAATACATATGTTAAATTACAGTTAAGAAAGCCGTTAATGCCACAATATTTTGTAGGTCTTGACAGGACCGCAAACGTGTTAAAGCTGAAAAAGAAAGGTGGGCTTTCTTTCTTGCTAAGAAAAAAAAAATAAGAAAAAACGAAAAGGAAAAATGGTTATCATTCTCTGAAGGGGGAAAGGCTAGATCTTTTTCTCATCTTATAAGAAATAATATAAATGATATAGATAATCTAAATAATGCAGTTTTTCGATTGACACAATCACACTACTGACTATACATCAGTTACACTACGATAAGCGAAACGAAGCAGAAGAACCAAGACTGCTTGAGTGATGAAGAGATTACATAGGAAAAGAGTAAAAATATCTCCTTAATATGCAATGCACAACAACAATAACAACAAATACAGTCGTTTCTAGTCCACTGCAGTATAAAGATTTCAGTCATGTTAATTCATGTCTGAGTTTTGGCCATTTCTCATCACCACGCTGGCCAGTGCTGATTGGTGATGGTGGGAGATTTTCGTCTGCTCGGTCACAGCAAACCAACCATATGTGGGTGGCCCTGACTAGTACAGCTTTGCTGATCATGGCGATACATAAACCCTTTCATCACGTTAATTCTCATCAAAGTGAAAGCAAAAATATAGTCTTCCCTGTAAATACTATTCAAATCATTGATAGAAATACAAAATGAGAAAAAAAAGAGCAACGACTATTCTGAATGTAGAAAAAGCGCGCATTCGCCTATCCACATTTTTTAAACAGGACAAAGGAGATCCACTTTCCAGAGGACTTAGGGCAATAGTCCAAAGGAAAGGATTTAATGAGATACGTTGCTTTGGCTTAAACAGAATATTGCCTTCTCTCTCTCTCTCTCGCTCTCTCTCTCTCTCTCTCTCTCTCTATTTCTCTCTCTCTCTCTCTCTCTCTCTCTATCTCTCTCTCTCTTATGCTATGCTCTTACTGTTTATATATCAAATTATAGAGACCTTATTTGCTTCGTGTTCATCTTATATAAACATACAAAAAAATCCAGAACTAATACAATCTCTCTTCTTTGAACTTGCACTAAATATCACAAAATATAAAGTAAAGAAGACTTGAATTCATCCAAATAAGAAATAGAATATACATTTTGTATTAAGGTAATTAAAAGAATGAAAGAAGACTGTTGCTCTTGATCAAAGAGTGAATGGGAAATAGGATACCTATTAGAAAAAAAAAAAACGAAAAAAAAACCATCGTTAACTATAGAATGAAAGGTTTGAATCATTCCTCCAACAACGGAATGAAAGTGGAATATTTTCTAACTCAAACCAAAATAAATAGAAAAAAAATGCAACACAAATATCAGCGGTATATGAAGAAAACACTGTATGGAAGATATGATATAGAATAGAAAATAATAACTGAACAGCTTCTACTATACAGTGTTCAAACCATCAATGACATAACATATTCTTACAGTGAAAGCACTGAAGGATATATATATATATATATATATATATATGCATACATATATATATATATATATATATATATATATATATATATATATATATATATATATTATATGTGTGCGTGTGTTAAATAAAAATATATTTGCAATGAAATCAAACAAAATAGAATTTCACGCACATAAAGCTATCCAACCAAAATCTGAACGTTATACATCTGCTGTACTCTTTCACCTGCTGAATTGAAATTGATAAAAACATTCACTATTTTAAATCAACAGGGGAATTAGCATCTACCTCGTATAACGCTTTTAATGTTTGATAGATTCCAATCAATATCTCAGCCCTGGAGCTACGTGAATATTTGGTAACTGTCTAATTAATGTAAGACTCGTTATAAGTGGAGGTCTTAATTGAACCTGCTTCTCTCCTCAAACGGTTGGAGTGATGTAAGGCTTAGCTTTCCTCATCCATTCGATTCGTACATTCATAATCTATTTTGCATGGGGACTTGCGGTTAACTAGCTGTTAAATTTAATACTTTTCAATCTTTCACATTAACTAGTTCCACTTTAACTAAGTTTTTCTATGTACACTTTTCTCATTATTGTTCATTAACCTTGCGTATCATTCTTCTGTATCCTTAACAAATTAATATTTCATCTAATTAAATATTATTATCAATTGTGTTTAACGTCAAAGCACATTAGTGACTCCTATACCAACGTATCTTAACACATTACTGACTCCTTTCCTCATATTGAAACATAAATAAAGACTCATTCTTCAAAATCCCAACACATCAATGACTCCCTTTCCCACATCCAAACACATCACAGACTCCTATTCCAAGATTCCATCACATAATATCACTGACTCCTATTCCATCATCACAACACATCACTGACTCCTATTCCAACATCCTAACACATCACTGACTCCTATTACAGCATCCCATCCCATCACAGCACTGACTCCCATTCAAACATCCTAACACATCACTGACTCCTATTAAAACATCACATCCCATCACATCACTGATTCCCATTCAAACATCCTAACACATCACTGACTCCTATTACAACATCCCTTCCCATCACATCACTGTCTCCCATTCAAACACCCTAACACATCACTGACTCCTATTACAACATCCCATCCCATCACTTCACTGATTCCTATTCCATCATCCCAACACATAACACACTCCTATTCCAACATTCTAAAACATCAATGACTTCTATTCCAAACTCCCCTCACATCACTGACACATTTTCCAAACTTCAACGAATCACTGACTCCTATTTCCACATTACAACACATCAATGACTCCTATTCCCACACCACAACACACCACTGGCTAATATTCCAACATCCTAACACATCACTGACTCCTATTCCAATATTCTAACATATCACTGACTCCTATACCAGCATCCAATCACATTAACGACTCTAATTCCAGCATCCGAACACATCACAGACTCCTATTCCAACATCCCATCTCGTCACTGACTCCTATTCCAACATCCTAACACATCACTGACTCCTATTCCAACATCCTATCACATCAATGACTCCTATTCCAAACTTCAACAAATCACTCCGATTTTCACATCCCAACAAATCACTAACTTCAATTCCCACATCCAAACAAGTCACTGAATCCTATTCTCGCACCCAAATACATCACTGACACTTATTCCCTAACCACAACACTTCACTGACTCCTATTCCCACAGCCCAACCCATCACTGACTACTATTCTCACATCCCAATACACCACTAACTCATATTCCAATATCCTAACACATCACTGACTCCTATTCCATAATCCTAACACATCCCTGATTTCCATTCCAACCTTCAACAAATCACTGACTCCAATTCAGGCATCTCAAAACATCATTGTCTCATATTCCAACATCCTAACACATCACTGACTCCTATTCCCACATCCCAACACATCTCTTCCCACACCCTATCAAAACACTGACTCGATTCCCACATCCCAATACAATACTGATTCCTATTCCAACATCCTAATAAATCATCGACTCCAATTCCACCATCACAACAAATCACTGACTCCAATTCCCACATCCTAACACTTCCCTGATTCCTATTCCAACATCCCAACAAATCACTGACTCCAATTCCAACATCACAACAAATTACTGACTTAATTCCCACATCCTAACAAATCACTGGCTACAATCGCCACATCCCAACAAATCACTGACTCCAATTGCCACATCCCAACAAATCATTGACTCCTATTCCCACATCCCAACAAATCTCTGACTCCTACTCCCACATCCCAACACATCACTGACTCTTATTCCCACCTCCCATCAAATGAATGACTCCTATTACCACATCCCAACAAATCTCTCACTCCAATTCCCACATCCTAAGAAATCACTGACTCTTAATGCCACATCCCAACAAATCACTCACTCCTATTTCCACATCAAAACAAATCACTGACTCTCTTTGGCACATCCCAACAAATCACTGACACTTATTGCCATATCCCAACAAATCACTGACGCCTATTCCCACATCCCAACAAGTCACTGACTCCCAATCTCACATCCTAACGAATCACTGGCTCCAATTCCTATATCCAAACAAATCACTGACTCCTATTCCCCTATCCTAAAAAATCACTGACACCAATTCCCACACTCTAACTAATAACTGACTCCTATTCCTACATCTCAACACATCACAGACTCCTATTCCCACACCCCAACAAATCACTAATTTCTATTCCCATATCTCAACACATCATGGACTGCCATTCCCACATCCCAATATATCACTGTCTCTTATTCCAGCATCCCAACACATTGACTCCAATT
>NC_090743.1:57180535-57183035 GCF_036898095.1 Palaemon carinicauda
TTTCCTCCTGTTTTTATGAATAATCTTGCTCTAATCTAGCATTGTTTTATGCGTGTTAGGTTTAACCAAAGAAATATGAATGTTCTAAACCTTTCAAAGCCCCATTACCAAATATATTATACATGATATAAGCCTGATCACTAGAAGTGGAAAGGGGATGGGTAAGGTACGAGTATTTACGGGATACATGGAGGGGGGAGGGGAGGTAATATAAACACTAATTAGCTCGCTGATCCCGTGTGGAAAGAAGTGGGGACGCTCACCGAATTAGATCTCATTAGCCTTGGCGCGGTGGATCCTTTGAACCAAAATAGTGGTCCGCCATATTAAAATGAACTCAACCAATGAAACCAATTTCCTGGTCTCTTTGAATATATTTATATCATATTATTTTTATATCATAATCGGGTTTTTTCCTGAAGATGAAATTAGACTAGCATTCAGATCTTTTTTTTTTTCCTGAAGATTAAATTATCTTAGCTGCGTGCCTTTACCATGGTTTGCGTTCATTAACCTCTGTTCAGGTAATGAAATACATTGCAGTTAGGTCAATCAATTTTTTTCAAAGGTAGCTGTCCGTACAAGAAGAAAAATATAGAAATAGTCAATATCAATCAACCAGGAATTCGTAATAGATATGATCTTTTATATTAATTTTACCAGCTAATAAGTAGCTTCATCGAATCCAAGTCCCGCCAGATTCAAGTAAAAGTAAATAAGGCGTGATTGAAAACAATAGTTGGTTTCGTTATATATTTTTCCATAATTAACAAGGTAATTGCTGTTTATAATCCTGCTATGGTTCCTATTTTCCTGTTGATTTCTTATTTTCCCCTTGACCCAAATTCTTGAAAGGTTAGAGTAAATTTAAATCCATCTACGATAAATAGGAAGTTGTTGAACATCGACAAGAGAAAGTAAAGGGAAATGATAAATTACATTCTATCTCTCTCTCTCTCTCTCTCTCTCTCTCTCTCTCTCTCTCTCTCTCTCTCTCTCTCCTCTCATACGTAACAGTCACAATTCCTTAGATTACCTTTGCTACCAACGAGAGAGAGAGAGAGAGAGAGAGAGAGAGAGAGAGAGAGAGAGAGAGAGAGAGAGAGAGAGAGAGAGAGAGAGAGATAAGGGCAAGACTAATGGCCAAACTTTGCAGTAACCAACGCTGGCTACCTACAAAAGCCCCCCCATATATCCTCACAACTTGCATGGAGGGAGAGAAGAATTTACCAAAAAAAAGTAAACTAGAGAGAGAGAGAGAGAGAGAGAGAGAGAGAGAGAGAGAGAGAGAGAGAGAGAGAGAGAGAGAGAGAGAAATCTATACGAAGTACTAAAATTTAATGCGAAGTCAAAAGGTTTAATATAGGTATAAAACATATTTAAAATTTACACACACGCACACACACTCATATATATATATATATATATATATATATATATATATATATATATATATATATATATATATATATATATATATCCGCGTACTTTAGTACTCAGGGCTGCGGATTTCTTGTACCTCGCATGATCCTAAGATATAGCTGGGAAGTTTACCCAGCTATAAGCAATCCCATCCTTAAATCAAGACCTTGTTTAAATGCCATGTGGAAGGATATATGAATGCATGTGTATATGTACACACACACTCACGCACACACACATATATATGTGTGTATAATTATATACATATATATATATATATAAATATATATATATATATATATATATATATATATATATATATATATATATATATATGTATGTATATATCCATACAGTATATCTACTGTATGTGCGTATAAAAACTGTTACAAAACATTTAAATCGCATCTAGCTGGGATTTTTCCTTAGGAATCCAAAAATATAACAAATTACATCCGGGACCATTTTCCCCCTATCCCTTAAAAGTTCCCCGATAAATTATCTTCTGAGAAATGAACTTCAGCTGGAGACTTTACCATTTATTTTTGAACCCGAAAATGTTTCATAAGCAAGGTAGTGTATTTAAGAGTTAATTTTCACTTGAAAATATTTCTGCAGAATCCTTTATCAAGTAGGGGCTTTTTAAACGTCTTGCCATTTTAGTATACAATATCTCTTGCAATGCATGGGTTTGCGAATCGCTATGATCAGTAAAGCTGTACTGGTGAAAACTGGCCAAACCCCAGACATCAATTGACATGTCTGAGGCCTTTATCCTGCAGTGGACTACAAATGGATGCCTTTGTTGTTGTTTTTCTAATGTATGAAGGAATCCTTAAATTTTCAATGAATACTGAAGGTATTAAATAAAATGGGTCTCTCTGGAAGCGGTACCACTCAAATAAGAAATCTTATTTGAAATTGAACAGAATCCACGTCACAACGACAAAGGTCATTGACAACGTCATTCGAGAGAGAGAGAGAGAGAGAGAGAGAGAGAGAGAGAGAGAGAGAGAGAGAGAGATAGGACTGGCCAGAGATAAACATTGGTATACCACATGGTGCTCCCTATTCTCTT
>NC_090743.1:57188035-57190535 GCF_036898095.1 Palaemon carinicauda
AACTTTAGTAAATCGTAAAGAGCAAATAAAAGGTAAACCATATATTACGATTAGGATGGTAAATTGTAAAACTAATGCATAGATGAAAAAAGGGGATAATAAGAATGTTGAAATAATCACAGGGAACTAAAAGTAGAAAAAAAGGATATTTAGATATGATAAGGCTAACAGAAAGCATCACATCTAATTATTTTTACACCAACGTATTTTAGTGACGTTGGTGTTACTGTATGGACATGAGTCGTGCTTTCACAATGAAACAATATCCAACAGTTATAGTAGATTTAAGGACAAAGCTCTCAGAAGAATTTTGGGAGTAAAATTGCAGGACAGGATGAGAAATGAAACGATAAGAGATATTACTCAAGTGCCCAATGTAGATAAGATCATGGTGAGGGGTAGATGGAGATGGCTTGGCCATGCTCTTCATACTCCCCAAGAGAGATAAGTCCACCTAACATTTAATTGAGCTCATTAGGCACTAGAAGAGTTGGAAGACCCAGACCTATATGGCTGAGGACTATGAAGCGTGAAATAGGAGATGATGAATGGATAAACACATTTAATAGCTCAAGATAAAGAGGACTGGGGAAATCTAACCGAGGCATTTCGCGTCAATAGGCATGGGAGAAAATAATGATTCGATTAAGAATGAATTATATAATAATAATAATAATAATAATAATAATAATAATAATAATAATAATAAAGGCTTTCAAAACAACTTTACAATCTTAAAAGAAAGACTTCAAAACTAGCACGAATGATAACGTAGCATGTTTTTACAAAAGCCTCTCTCTCTCTCTCTCTCTCTCTCTCTCTCTCTCTCTCTCTCTCTCTCTCTGTGAACATCACAGACGTATGACAAAGGGAAAAACAAACACTTCCTTCTCTGTTTGTGTTTCTCCATAAAACTTTGAGCTGAAACAATAATATTCTCATTGGATAAATAAACCCGAAATCGTGGCTGGTAAAACAGAACATATTTTTAAAGACAAACGGCTCTCTGATTCATAGGCATAAAAATGCGCCAGCACGTGCAAGAACAGTATATATATATATATATATATATATATATATATATATATATATTATATATATGTATATATATACTGTATATATATATATATATATATATATATATATATATATATATGTATTTATATATATATAATTACTAGCTAAGCTACAACCCTAGTTGCAAAAGCAAAATGCTGTAAGCCCAAGGGCCCCAACAGGGAAAAGTAGCCCAGTGAGGAAAGGAAACAGGGAAAAATTAAATATTTGAAGAATAACACTACCATCAAGATGAATATTTCTTATATAAACTATAAAAACTTAACAAAACAAGAGTAAGAGAAATAAGACCGAATAGTGTGTCCGAGTGTACCCTCAAGCAAGAGAACTCTAACCCAAGACAGTGGAAGACATGGTACAGAGGCTATGGTACTATCCAAGACTAGAGAACAATGTTTTGATTTTGGATGTGCTTCTCCTAGAAGAGCTGCTTACCGTAGCTAAAGAGTGTCTTCTACCCTTACCAAGAGGAAACTAGCCACTGAACAATTACCGTGCAGTAGTTAATTCCTTGGATAAAGAGAAATTATTTGGTAATGTCAGTGTTGTCAGGTGTATGAGGACAGAGGAGAATTTGTAAGGAATAGGACAGACTATTCGGCGTATGTGTAGGCAAAGGGAAGATGAACCCTCACCAAAGGGAAGGGTGCAATACACACACACACACACACACACATATATATATATATATATATATATATATATGTGTGTGTGTGTATATATATATATATATATATATATATATATATATATATATATATATATATATATACATATATATATGATAAATTTCGTACATTTAAACGTGTTTTTCGTATTTCAAATAAGCCATATATATAAATACATTAAAGTTTGGGTTCCCTTAACGACCTCGGGATCAGAGCCTCTGCCGAAATCACCCAAAGACTATAGTATCTGACCGGCCTGTTTCGAACTCTGGTCCAGGAGTCTTGTATGATATTAACCACACCACTTAGCCACGAAGAGAGATAAAAGTCAATGACAATTCTTCTGTACATATACCAGTCGAATTCAGGTTTTTTGTACTTAGAATTGATATCAACCCATCTTCACCATCGTCGCTAATTGGTAGGTTTATGACTTGGCATTCAATTGATGATAAATTTTGTACATTTAAACGTGTTTTTCATATTTCAAATAAGCCATATATATCAATATGTTAAAGTCTGAATTCTCTTACCGACCTCGGGATCAGAGCCCCAGGTGAAATCACTTAAAGACTATAGTATCTGACCGGCTGAGTTTCGAACCTTGGTCCAGGATACTTGTATGGCACTGACCATACAACTTAGCCACGAAGAAAGATAAAAGTCAATGACAATTCTTCTGTACATATACCTGTCGAATTCAGGGTTTTTTATATTTAGAATTGAAATCAACCCATCTTCACCATCGTAGCTAA
>NC_090743.1:57193035-57198035 GCF_036898095.1 Palaemon carinicauda
GGATTTTTTTTTCTTTTTTTACAATAATCAATCCTGACGTTCATGTCTTCAGGACGGTTAGACTGAAGCCAATCAGTCAGTAGCCTGCCGGTTTCACAAGCATCAAACCTAATACCCCAAAACACCGTTATGTTATGGTGCAATTTTATTATCTACTTGCTAACAAAACTGTAAAAAACGTTGATAGTGTATTTATACAAAGTTTATTAATACAAATTTAATAATGATGGGTCTTTTCATAACTTGGAATGGATAGGAATCTAAGTGTTTGCATTTTAGAAAGATCAAAGATGAAATACTAATTTTACCTTAGTCATATGAGCTAGAGACTCAAATCTTTGTCTGTATATCCCACTAATAGACAATGCTCAGCGTGAAATAAAGCAATGTAAGGGTTAGAGTCATTTCTAATGGTCAAACGTTTAGGTTTATAGGCCGTTTGTGAATGGCAGAGGCAAAGGGACACTGACATTGCCTTAGCTAGCTGGACAATGCCTTCGAAACTGACCATATATACATACAATCAGCACCCAGGCCCCCTCTCCACCCAAACTAGGACAAAGGAGGGCCAGGCAATGGCTGCTGATGACTCAGCAGATAAATCTATAAGCTCTCAAAAAACCCTCATTCCTTAGCTTGCAAGGATAGCGAGGTTTCTGACCCTAGAAGCTATCGAGTTTGAGCGGGACTCGAACCCAAGTCCGGTTAGAGCGAGACAGACGCTTACAATAAGCCGCCACAACCCTAATAGAGGGATTTCAACTGGAGTAAAAAAAAAAAAATTATTTAGCTGAAGTAAAATCTTTACATTTGGAATGCCTATTCCATAGTTAATGTTGTTAGGAGTATGGTCAAGGTCGAAGGTCTAATCAGTACTTCCCCAAGCTCATACATAACTTCTGAACTTTACTAGATGCAGATGTGTGGTCAGAATTAGTGACACCGTTATTCTGCTGAGGTATGACCTTTGAACCTGGGCATAAGTTTACAGATATCAGACATAGTGAATCCACAACGTCCTGCATAATTCCATAATGATGCCAAAACACACAAAAACAGTAAAACGTATAAAAAACATAAAAAGTCAGTTACATTAAGAATTCCACCGTATCCATTAATTTATGAGCGCTGTGAGGGTAATCCAACACATTTGGTATGTGTCCTTTATGGTAGAAGGAAACAATTTGGGGTAGGGAAAAGACAGTTTAGCCATGCCGGAGAATTGCGATCTACGATAAATATTGTATTACAATGTTTTATGTTATCTTTCAACAACTTGGCAAGCAAATTCTGAGAATATGTTATTCAACGTTTAATAATATAAATCGCTTAATTCATTTATTAATCTGATTTGATATTTGTTGAATTTTGTATAAAAGCTATCAGAAAAATATGTCTTAATAATCTAAAATCTCGTAGAAAGAGAGAAAGGTAACAAAAAATATATTCAGTTTATAAAATACATAGTAACTCCCAAGAGAGAGAGAGAGAGAGAGAGAGAGAGAGAGAGAGAGAGAGAGAGAGAGAGAGAGAGGGGGGGGGGGAATTCTCGTTTCGTGAGCACAATGGAGGTGTATTTTCAGCACGGCTTTGTCAACACATACCCAATAGATACTGAGAGAGCGAATAAAAGCAGGCATCCAACAACAGCGAGACGGTTATTGGAGCAGAGAAGACATAAACAAAGATGACAGCAATTGGAATATAAAAATGGCTTACAATAGTCTTCTAAGGATATATATATATATATATATATATATATATATATATGTATATATATATATATATATATGCTTATATATACACACACACGCATATATATATATATATATATATATATATATATATATATATATATATATATGTATATATAGACATATATATATATATATATATATATATATATATATATGCATAATTTTTTACATATATACATATATATATATATATATATATATATATATATATATATATATATATATATATATATATATATATATATATTCATCCCAGCAGAGGCACTACAAAAATATATGCATATAAATCGGAACTGTCATAATGAAGGCAAGAAAAAGAAAATAATTACTAATGTGATTAAAACCGACAAGCTAACGCAAACCAAGATGGAATAGACCTAGTTCGAAGCTTTGCACTAAAGAGAAGGATAATCTGAATACAGAACTGTTTACATCTGCTAATCATTTTACTACAAGCGCTAAAAAGATAAACCATGCTAACAATAAACATTCCTATCTCTAATATAATTCTAGAAGTCTTTTATGGTTACGGAAGCTCTGCATTACAGTTTTACTGGGAAAAGAATGATATTTCGATTCAATTCATATATATATATTTTTTTATCTATCTGTACAAATAATTATATATATACATATATATATATATATATATATATATATATATATATATATATATATATATATATATATATATATATATAGAAATGTATGTATATATATATACAAATATATATATATATATATATATATATATATATATATATATATATATATATATATAGGGTTAGGTACTATTCAGCGCCGCCAGCTCAGCGCCGCCGATTCAGCGCCGCCAGTTCAGCGCCTGGTCATTTCAGGGCCAAGAAAAATTAGCGACAGCCATCTCAGCGCCAGAAGAAATTTTAACTCTCTCTCTCTCTCTCTCTCTCTCTTCACACAGTAGTTTGTATAATTTCAGTATCAAACCGCTATTTATTGATCTCGGTGATTCCGTTTTTTAATTAAAATCTCTCTCTCTCTCTCTCTCTCTCTCTCTCTCTCTCTCTCTCTCTCTCTCTCTCTCTCTCTCTTCACACAGTAGTTTGTATAATTTCAGCGCCAAACCGCTACTTATTGATTTCGGTGATCCCGTTGTTTAATTGAAATCTTTAAAGGAAATGTTTGTAAACATTTGTAAACGGTGATTTACTTAAAAAAAGAAAAAAAAAATCATCTGCTAAATACAGTCTTTGGGAAACCATGGAGGATACAGTTCAGAGTCAGAAAGGACGAGCGACATTCTGTCATGATGGATATATATACAGATTTGATAAAGAAAGCTAGATGTTCCAGAATTCATACGTTAGAAGAAGCTGTTCCAGAATTCATACGTTAGAAGAAGGTGTTCTAAAGAAAATGAATGATCACACCCATCCGCCATCTGCAGTGGCGGTAGAAGTTGAAAATGCGAAAACGTATGCACGTCAGAGAGCCGAGGACACTTACGAAGCTATTGAAATACCGTAAGGCAGACGAAAGAATATTAAAAATCTTATCAGAGTATGGAAACAGAAATGAGGTTGAATATTTACAAGCTATTGCGCATAACTTATTAAACTAGGCTTACTAATATTTGTATTTTGAACTTATTTTGGACTGTTTTAACTATTCAGTAGGATAAATACTTTTTATCAATAAATATTTGTTCAAAGCCATTTCTATTGTTTATAAACACAGTAATATAAATACTTTTTATCAATAAATATTTGTTCAAAACCTTTTCTTTTGTTTATAAACACACACACACACACAAATTCCACACTTCCAGGGAGCAGAAATGTCTGGCGCTGAAAAGGCATGGAACTGAAATGGCTGGTGCTGAACTGGCGGCGCTGAATCGGCGGCACTGTACCAACCGTGTGTCACACGATCGTACATAAATTATTTTGTATATAATCATGTCTCCGGTTTTCCTCTGTAACATTGTCACTTTCTCGAACATGTATTTTCCTGTTGCCTTGAGGTTTTGTATATAAAGGAGAGTGTTCCTTAATAAAGTACTCAGTTGATTGCTTCCTGCCTTTGAGCGATTGGCATTGTGACGTCAGCAACGAGAAACTTCCAATTGAATTTACCGTTTCCGAACGATAATGTGAGGTTCTCGTAACCGTAGGTGGGTATCGCAGATCCATTTGGCAGCTACCAAGCGGACGTCGGCAGATGTAGACAGACTACGTCGTGCCTTGAAGAGTTTCCTTGGCAAAAGAGAACGACAAGCACCCGTGTCTACCAAAAATCGGACGCCCGTTCCTGCATCCTGTAAAAAGAAAAGATTAGAAACACGGGAGACCACCGCCACGAGCGATGGCCTACTTACACGTTTTTTGGCCACTGACAATCCTTGGCACATTTCTTCGCGGTTGCCCCGAATCTGAAGTGGTAGTAGCAAAACTGCGGCGGATGGGAGGTAGTAAGTGGCTGTAGAAGTCGTTCGTTGGGGCGCGAGCGATTGGTGGGTGGTGGGCGGCTTTGTCTCTGCTTCGGCACGTCACGGGGTAGGCGTGTATGTCCTACGGCATTCACGTCAGCTTCGGTTGACGTTGAATAGGCATCCTCTTCGTCAGGGGTGGAGTCATTGTTGGAGGTCTTGAAGTGGCTGTCCATAAGGGCGTCGGCTTTATTTATCAAGTCCTTTATGGGTAAACTATCGACATCGGGTATGGCAGCGCGTATAGGTCCGGGTAAACGGCGTATCCAAAGGGCACGAAGTAGGTTCACCTAACGAGGAGAGCCGTCTGCGGCATGTTGAAGGCGAGCGATACTGGTCATTTCCCTGCGGGCAAGCAAAGCCCTTTGGTCCCCCAACGGTTGTTGCAAGAGCTGAAAAAGCTTTGCTATACGGGCGGCTGGCGACGGCGAGTACTGCTGCAGAAGGTATGTTTTGAGGGCATCATACGCTATTGGGGTGTCTCCTTGTTCACAAAGCCAGTCGGATATTTCTGGGAAGGTGTCCTGGGGTATCGCCGCGAGAACATAATCTGCTTTGGTGGTTGAGCGAGTCACGCCCCTGATGCGAAACTGGACTTCTGCGCGCTGAAACCAAGCAAACGCCTCTCCGTTGGCAAAAGATGAAAGTTTGAATGGAGCGGCCGTAGCGCCAACTGCCGTAGAGTCCGTCATAGTACCAACGATGGAGGGGCAAGGGGGTGGGGTCGGAAGGCGGTGGAAGCGAGTCGACTTCCGGGGTCACCAATGTGACGGGCC
>NC_090743.1:57200535-57203035 GCF_036898095.1 Palaemon carinicauda
TTCATACTACATTTCAGCTTCCACCCCATTTCACCGCGCTTCTTCCCCCATCTCATCCCAAAACACTTCAATCTCCCAAGCAAAATCCACTTCGCCTCCAGTGCACTTAGTACCTCCCCTACCGACCCCACTTCCCCTTGCTTCATTATACTTCATTCCCGGGTCCCCTTCCATAACACTTCGCGCCTAGACTTCATTATAATCAGCGATGGCGTTAATGAAAACAAGTCGGTGCGAATAATCTTCATTTCGGAGTCCTATCCTACAACCCACCCTCTAACCCATTCCCCCTCACCCTTAAACACTCCATCAGCGTTGTACTTCTTCACGTCTTTTGGAGCAGGAAGGGGTTGGGTGGGCGGTGGAGAAGGAGGAGGGCAAGGGAATAAAAGGGGAAAAGGATGAAATGGAGGAGAAAAGAATGAGTGGTCTAATGAGAAAAGGATGAAAACAGAAATCAGGGGAAGTGAGGAGGAGGAGGAACAGAAGGAAGAAGGAATGCGGGGATTATTATGAATAAGGAATAGATGAAGAACCGAAAGATATAGCAGGAGAAAAAAAGTAGTTGTTAGGCACTACTGTAATAGGTGGATGAAGAAGAGCTGGAAAAGATAGGAAGAACAAGAGGAGAGAAAGAAGAGAGTCAAATGCCCAGGAAGAGGATGAGGAGGATCAGAATTAATGGCGAATGGGGGGGGGGAGTGAAAGTTAGGCAAGAAGAATAGAAAAGGCAAACGAAAAAGAGGAAGGTGGGATGAATAAGAGAAAAAAACATTTCAGAATAAAGGGAGAGGAATTAAACTAGAGGGAGGATGAATATAATAAATTAGGGGAAAGTAAAACATAAAGCGAATACTAGCGGAAAGGCTGAGAGGAAAGAGTAGAGGACATGAAATACGTCTAAGCCGAAAGGTTATGAGTAACTGTTCGTTAGTAATCAAATATATTATTCACCTCTATCTATCTCTCTATCCATCCATCTATATATATATATATATATTTATATATATATATATATATATATGTATATATATAAATATAAATATATATATATATATATATATATATATATATATATATATATAAATATACAATTTATATACATACATACATATATATATATATATATATATATATATATATATATATTATATATATATATCTTGTATATATACACACACACATTTATATACATACATATATATATATATATATATATATATATATATGATATATATATGAATAGATAGATAGATAGATAAATAGATATAAGTACATATACTTTCAAATATATATTCATGACTCATGTATATTCTGATTTTTCAATATAATACATTTAGGTTTCTATGATAAACTGATAGCTTGCCTATCTATTGATTAATCAAGCCATTTAATAGATTAACGCATTTAACAATTTGGTATGGCATATTTAAGAAAACTCACATGAGTAATACGGTGAACTATCTTGTGCAGGAACAGCACGCATTTCATTCTCTATTACCTATGAATAACACTCGGGTGTTGATTTTAATATCTCATGGTTGTTAGTGGAGAAAAATTGGGCGTCTTGATTGCTGCCATTTTTTTCCTAATTTTCTCAATCTTTTAGCTTAGTACATTCAATAGAAAAGTAAATATACTGTACAGTACTGCCATTAAAGGGAAATAATTTTCTGAAGATATCTAGAGACTGCAAAACATTTCAGAACAGCACATTTGAATGAATAAATAGTTTGTATTCCTCATTTTTGCAATTTCTGTCTTTAACGACCGTCAGTAATATGTCACTTGGACTACCCCAGATATGAAATACCCGAAGCTGACACGGCTCCATCGATGAAGTAGATCTATAGAAATTTGTTTGAATAGGGCTTATTTGTGTTTACAATCAAACTACGCCACACCCCTCCCCTTTACACACAGATCCCAAATCTCCACCTTTTTCCAGAAAGAGAGAGAGAGAGAGAGAGAGAGAGAGAGAGAGAGAGAGAGAGAGAGAGAGAGAGAGAGAGAGAGAGAGAGAGAGAGAGAGGATAAGCATGTGAATGTGAAACTCATCACTAACCGAGTCAGACCTGACAATATGTCCTTTTCCATTCCATGCTAAGTCTTCCGGGCCAATGTGATCAAAAGATTTGAAAGAGAGAGAGAGAGAGAGAGAGAGAGAGAGAGAGAGAGAGAGAGAGAGAGAGAGAGAGGTAACGACTTTTCTGTGAATGTCTTAACCGCGATACAAATGGATATATGCCGAAAATCTAAGGAGCAATTAGTGTATTTAAATAATAAATCACATGACTGCTATCAATTGATTGGTTCATCTTCGTTACCTATTTGATTTATTTATCTTAAAGAAAAAGGAAAAAAAAAAGATTGTAAATAACGAGGTATCTGTATAGGTATTTTCTTTCAAAACGTACTGATTGCTCTAAAATCACAATTGATGTAATAAGAAAACCCAGTTTATTATTATTATTATTATTATTATTATTATTATTATTAT
>NC_090743.1:57213035-57220535 GCF_036898095.1 Palaemon carinicauda
GAGCGATTTGACCAGTATACTTTTGGGCGACGTGTTATTGTTCATAATGACCATAAGCCTCTTTCTTGTATCCTCGAAAAGCCATTAAGTCAAGCTCCAATGCGTTTACAAGTTTTAATGATGAGATTGAACCGGTACGACGTCGAATATCAGTACAAAAGCGGAAAAAGCCTATTGTTAGCCGATACCCTTAGCAGGGCCTGCCCAAAAGAGGAAAATAGAGACACATTGGTAAGGATGATAGATTCACTGAAAAATTACCCCGATTCAATTTTAAAGGAAGTAAGAGACGCCACCACAAACGACGAAGAGCTGCAAGAATTATTGTCTGTAATCAAGGAAGGATGGCCTGATCGCAAAGACATAATTCCCGAAGTATTAAAACCTTACTTCGATTTTAGAGATTCCATGAGTTACCAAGACGGCATCATTCTAAAGGGAACTGTTATACTGATTCCTCGTAAACTACGAGATTCAATTAAAACGAAGCTTCATGTAGCTCATCTTGGTTACGATAGCATGATGCGACGAGCAAGAGATGCAATATTTTGGCCAGGGATGTCGAAAGAAATAAAGCAAATGGCCAATTCATGTGACATTTGCCAGCAGTATAAACCTCGAAACCAGAAGGAATCGTTGATGGATGTTAATGACGGAGGCAGACCCTGGAATAAAATCGGACTAGATTTGTTTGAGATTGTTGGAAGAAATTATTTAGTCATTGTTGATTATTATTCCTCATTCACTGAAGTAGAGTTTTTAACGTCAACAACTTCAAATCATGTTATAGCGATAATCAAGAAGATGTTTGCTAGATACGGTATTCCTACCCAATTAGTGTCCGATGGAGGACCACAATTCAGCTCGTTTCAGTTTAAGGTTTTTGTTAAAGAGTGGGGTATAGAGCACCGGATGTCATCTCCTGGACATCCTCAAGGAAATGGGAAGGCTGAAGCGGCAGTTAAAATTGTAAAAAATATGATGAAGAAGACGCATGCAGATGGAAAAGATCAATATTTGGCGTTACTAGAGCTGAGAAATACACCACGTCAAGACTCTAACTTAAGTCCAGCTCAGATGATGTTTGGACGAAAATTACGGTCGATAATTCCTGAAATTATGAACAATGACAATCCAGTTTCTCAAAAAAGGGAAACACGGAGAGAATCCATAAAGAAATATTATGATAAAACTGCAAGAGATATGACACCATTAAACGAGGGGCAACCTGTATATTATCAAAATCCAGACAAGAAAGGTTGGGAAAAGGGGCTCATTAGCCATGCACAAGGAAACCGATCCTATGTAATTGAGGGAAAGGAAGGAGGAATTTATAGAAGAAATAGAATTCATATCCGTCCAACTACACAGGATTCATCGGCAATACCAGAAATGGAAGAAACTAGTAAATTGAGGGAAACCAACGTTAATGATGAACAAACAAGCTATCATCCTGTTTGCGACATGCCTAAATTGCCAAGAAGATCAGCTCGTCTACAGGAAAAGATGAAGGGAGAATGATTTATTGTATTATATTTGATTGTTTACAATGTATCCTACTTGTTCCTTATTTTATGTTATATCAATTTGTTTACTTTCTTATTTTAGTCAAAACCCAAAGAAAGGGGGATGTTTATGTTAATTACTTGTTTAGTTGTCTGTGTACATACTGTTATCTGAATGTTTATGATAACTACTTGTTTAGTTGTTTGTGTACATACTGTTACCTGAAAACAACTTAACTACTTTACTGTAAATATCCAATCCATTGTAACATTACTCATATGATATTTATCTGTTGTTTACTATAACTATAAAACTGTAAATAAGTTGGTCAGTGTATATAAAGATTCTGAAGGAATAGGAATAAAGCACAGCACGCAGTTTTGGAGTTTTATATTTCTACCAAAGAAAATCAACAATAATGACAAAATTTTCCAAGAAATTAAATGACAGAGTTGCCCCATTCGAGTTATTCGCGCAGAGATAAGCTGCCTCACTATTATCATCACATAACAAACAGTAATAACCTAGGCATTTTGGTCACAGGCGCAGTGTTAAATATAGATTAGTTGTGTCATAAGAACCAGCATTGTCCCAATGGCTTTCAGAGGGCGAATGGGCGTACAGGGAAGACTAAGGAATACATGTGATGAGAAATAAGTAGGTAAGAGCAAGGGACAATGGTAGATTATGAAGGCAAATGGCGAAAATAGGTCGACAAACAGATATTGGAATAAAGCAATAAGGACACTGCCCTGTCGAAAAATATGAAAGGTTACGGTAAACGGACAAATTATGAAGAGAAATGTAGACACTGTCGACAAACAAATTAAATACAAACAGATAAACAGTGATTGCAAGCGGTTATATGACAGAAAATAAGGACAATGTATCAATAAACTCATAAACTGTCAGATGAGAAAAATATGTTGTGAAACGAGAGATCACTGACAGAGAGACTTTGTTAACACATAAAAATTTGCGCCAAGCGACTAGGCATTAAAGACAATTAGATAGATGAAGACGATAGGTAAAGAAGATAATTAGAGACGACCGACTTATTAACAGTAACGCAAAAGGGACAGATAGATATGAACAAATAAAAAAGGACAAAGTCATAGTATTAAACAACAAAGGACAAAAAGTAACGAATAAGGTACAACATTTGATGAAAATACGACAGTACGTAACGCCAAGCCCAAAATCAAATAAAACCAAAATCTATGGATGGTAATGCCCAAAGCATAAATTCTAATAACGAAACATCGGAAGGTAACACCAGAAGTAAACAATTGGATGACATTATGAGAGATTAAAATGACTAAAGATATCGTTGGGGAAAAAATTGTTTTATAGGAAAAAATAAATGACAACTGTAGAAAGATAAAGGGGTTGACAAAAGACAGATAACTAAATGAAAATAGCGAGAAACATAAAATAAATACACCGGCATAAAATGTAATGATGACGGGAAAACGAAAAAATAAGTAGAAGGCGAATACAAAAGGATGGACAATATTAACAAAATAAAGCAAACAAACATATAAAGCGGATCATATGAATATACCTAAAACCATAAAAAGGTTTTTATCGAAAGCCTTATGGGATTCACAGAACAGTTTTCTGTAATAAAATACTTTTAACAGATTTTTTATTACATCGAAACGTCCATTGCACAAAATATTCTAATTCACTAGAAACTATTTATTATAAAATTCAGGATGATGAAATGAATATGTAATGGAACCCTTTTAAAATAGTAAGTTTTACATGACGTTTACCCAAAATTTATATGATGCAAAGAAACGTTTGAAATATATACGTTTAGGTTAAAGAAACAAATTCAACATGTTTTATCTCTGGGAATGATACACCTATGGATGCGTTTAACCTATATTGAGCAATAAAATTCAGGGGAAACGACTTTAAATTTATAGCAACACACTCTAGAAATGGTTCAATCATCAATGTGTTCAGTCTCTTGAATCGTCACATATATGAAAACGTTTAATTTATTGGAATACTTATACTACATAACTAATTAAAGACAATATAATTCTTCAACTCAAGTATTTACAGGCACATAATCTTGCCTCTCTGCAGAGCAAACTCATTAAGAAATCATTTTTGCAAGACAGGACTTGGTGTTGAAGCCTCAACCCCTCATGGAAAAATAAGAATATTGAGTCGTCACATATTTAGACACGGTGAAAAGTATGTATTCAACAGCTGATTTTGTCAGTTTCAGTCCGAAGTGATATATTGCCAAATCGATCACGATAATGATTGACAGCAGTATGATTTAAGCACTAAAATGTTATGCAATGTTTCTCATATTACCTCCACTAACTTCTTTGCAAAGGTTATGTTTTGATATGCATGTATTTATTTATCTGTTTGTATGTCTGTCTGTGTGTTTGTGATTCGCATAACTCAAAGACTATTTAACCGAATCTCATGGAATTTAGTGGGGGGATTGGCCATATTCCATGGACAAATTTCTTTTGGGAGTGATTGTGTCAAAAGTCAAGACCAAGATCACGAAAAGGTAAAAAACCGTCTTTTTGCCATATGATGACCATTTTTTATCTGGTTTGCATGAAACTAGTGCCAAAACGTGCATAATTCATTTGCCTATCTTGTGATATACAACATGATATAGGTGAAGGTATGCGCTCTAAATTAGTGCCTGTTCTAGCAGGAGAGAGATGAAAACAGTGAGAACTGGAGTACGTTTTCATTGTTTCATAATGTATGATCTATTGTGTTTGTTCAAGAGAGAGAGAGAGAGAGAGAGAGAGAGAGAGAGAGAGAGAGAGAGAGAGAGAGAGAGAGAGAGAGAGAAATACGAAGCTCGTTACCATGGCAACATTCTCAAACATTTCCCAAGCTCATATAACTTCAAGACGAAAAATCCACTTACGGCAGAACAAATGTCGTTAAAACAATAATAAAAACGTATACAAAATAACCCTTATCGAAAAGAAATCAAATGAGTTCCTTAAACAAGGTGAAAATAAGAATATTGCATAAGGCCATGCCTCATTAGGAACGATTGTTGAGAGAGGGTCTTCGTACCTCTCTGGAGAGGAGGATGCTTTCACATAGGAGAGGAAAGAAGGAAGCTAGTTGTAATCGACTGCCTGCTTTCGCTTACAGGAAAGGATTTCTGGAAGGATTTTGTTTGCTATAGAAGTTCATTGGTAAAGGATTAGCCCAGTTGGGACAGGTAGGACATTGTCTACCGTGTAGGGGGAATTTCAAATACAGTATGTCTCGGATTAGGAAAACCGCCTATATAATAGAGCAAGTGTCTGGGTGAATATATGCGCATACACACACACATACACACACACACACACACACATATATATATATATATATATATATATATATATATATATATATACTGTATATATATGTAAATATGTACACACACACATATATATATATATATATATATAGATAGATAGATAGATAGATAGACAGATATTCCGGTCACGCTAATCTCTCCCCATCCCTCAAGTAGTGGAAGTAGTCGTACCCTGGTGAAAGTGGGAGGGGTATGTGTGCATATTTATCCGTCTTTTTGACAGGTTGCGTACAGTAGTTCTTTGATAATGGATAGCTTTGCTGGAGGTAAAACAATCTATGGGAAGCCTTAGAAATGAAGTACATTGATTTGGGTTACCTTGGGTGTGATAGAATAAAACGAAAAGTCAGATTGGTAATCTTACATTTGCATAAAATAAGTCGCTTGTCAATGGCTTAGATAAGGTGGGATATAACAAAGATCGTAGCTTATGTAACATAGTTGCTAGGATTGAAAATGACTTCTCAAGAATTATTATTCAATGGGCTAACTATTTAGAGAGAGAGAGAGAGAGAGAGAGAGAGAGAGAGAGAGAGAGAGAGAGAGAGAGAGAGAGAGAGAGAGAGAGAATATGAGTTAACTACCATGCAATAAAATGGCATGACAGAACAATGAATTTTAATGACGAGTAAAAAAAAAACATTGCTGATGGAAAACAAATAAACAAATATCGGATAACATCAGTAGTACTAACACAATTAAATCCATCCCTCAAGTTGAAAAACAAATTAAAAATACCATCAAATGTTAGCATAAAACAATAAAAAAATCAAAACTGAATTTCATCTCAGCTCAATCTTTCATAAATATTCAAAGAGACAAAGATATTCCCGTGCAATATAGCGCTACCCTGTCTGTCTTTCCTTTTACCCACTTCCCCCACTCTCTCCACAACCAAACCCCCTTGTCTCAAACGCAGAACTGACGACGTCTTGCCGGCGGGGAAAGTAGAGATATTCCGACCATTATGTGTGCTCTAGCGGGATTCAATGACAGTGTGCCCATTATCACAATTTGTGGCCTATCGGACGTCTCCTTGGGGGGTGGGGGGGATATAAAAGATGAAGGCTAAAGAAAAAAAAATATGAAGTTATGAAAATATCATAATAAAGTTATTAAGAACATAGTAAGATTCTGAAAAAGGTAGTAATTGATGATAATTTTCTTTCATTTTGTAAAAAAAAAAAAAAAAAAAAAAGTTGAATCAAAATGCAATTTAAAAAAAATTATCATCATCAGTCGTTAGTAGTCCACTGCAGTAAAAAAGGCCTCAGGCATGTCCTTCCACTTGCGTCTGTTTGTGGTCTTTCTGTGCTAGTCCACACCCGCAAACTTTCTTAGTTCGCCAATCCATCGTCTTCTCTTCCTTTCCCTGCTTCTTTTACAATCTCTAATGACCCATTCTGTTTTTCTTTATGTCCATCTATTGTCTGTCATTCTCATTACATGTCCTGCTCGTGTCCATCTCTGTTTCTTACCTGTTGTTAGAATACCCTCTATCTAGTTTGCTCTTTTGATTTCTAACTTGCTTATGTTCTAAGACTATAGTAAGGCTCCAAGTTTCTGGTAGGACCATTTCATTAAATACTTTTCTTTTTAGAGTGGCATTTTATATTTCATAATCTCATTTTGCTTACCAAAAGCACTCCATCCTACGCTAATCGTTAAGTTGATTTCCGTCTCCTGTCCTGGGGAAGCACTTACTGTCAATCCTAAGTACATACATTTATTATTAATCTCTAGAGAATCGTCTATAACTCTTTATTGGTTGTCTCTTCATTTTCATTGAATATTATCTTGGTTTTCCTCATAATCATTTTTGGTGCTATATTTCTGCTTTCTCTATTAAAATCATCTATCATCTTTTGTAACTCCTCCCATGATTCACAAAACACATCTATGTCATCTGCAAATCTTAAGTTGTTGAGGTATTGCCCATAAACATTAATTCCTACATTCTCCCAATTTAAATTCTTAAAAACTCCCAGGCATGGTCTGAACAATTTAGGAGATGGGGTCTCCTTGTCTAACTACTTTCTCAATCGGAATTTTCTCACTATCTTTATATAGTATTGTGATTTCTGTACTTCAAGAATGGATCCCAGGAGATTGCAAAAGAAACATGGGAAGGAAGAGAAGACGATGGATCGACGAACTTAGAAGTTTGCGGGTGTGGATTAGCGCAAAAAGACTATAAACCGACGCAAGTGGAAAGACATGTCAGAGGTCTTTGTTCTGCATTAGACTAGTAACGGCTGAGATTCAACAGAATTGTTCAAGATTCAAACAAATATAAAAAAAAACAAGAATTGGAAAAAAGTTTACCCTACAATATCCGACTAGATAAAAGTAACAGGACTACATCTGCTCTGTCTAAAGACCCTGGATAAGATATAGGTGGTTACCCTTCTATCGAAGCATTTTCCATTGCAAACTTCTGTCGTTAGAACTCCTGCCCCAATTCTGAAGTTCTTATCTCTTCCTTGTCCCTAAACCTGAGAGAGAGAGAGAGAGAGAGAGAAGAGAGAGAGAGAGAGAGAGAGAGAGAGAGAGAGAGAGATCACGTGAATATATATATATATATATATAGATATATATATGTATATATACATATATATATGTGT
>NC_090743.1:57225535-57228035 GCF_036898095.1 Palaemon carinicauda
TTTTAATGTTGTTACTGTTCTTGAAATATCTTATTTTTCCTTGTTTCCTTTCCTCACTGGGCTATTTTTCCTGTTGGAGTCCTTGAGATTATGACATCCTGCTTTTTCAGCTAGGGTTGTAGTTTAGCAATTGATAATATATATATATATATATATATATATATATATATATATATATATATATATGTGTATATATATATGTGTGTATATATATATATATATATATATATATACATATATATATATACACATATATATACATATATATATATATATATATATATATATATATGTGTGTGTGTATATATATATATATGTATATATATATATATATATATATATATATATATATATATATACATATATATACATATAAAATCTTACGAAGCTGGTCTATTTTAGGGTAAATATTTTATTCATGTATTTTATTTTTATATTTAAGAGATGTATAGTTAACTCGTGAGGTGAGTTCCTCTCATGCAGGTTTAAGTATTTGTATGTAAATTACATGAGACTTTCGTCATTCATTTAATTGTATTTTTCATTCGTCAGTATATGTCAATTTACGTTATTTTTAAGAACTAACTTTTTATTTCACCGATTACGTTACGAAGTCTTATGTAAACTCGTCTAGGTATGCTGTACGAACCACACGAAGTATGAATACGAGAGATTACGCAATTTTAATATTCGCCACGTGGTTAGAAAGTAAATGAAATTTCTTGATATAGATTTTACTTCAATTTTTTTTTGTTTCTAGGGGTAGGTTGGTGGAGTTAGCTGAGAGAGGGTAGCCTTGCAAAAATGTTTGTTTCCCTGTTCAAAATACTACGTCTATATATATATATACGACCCTAGGAATGCATAAACAGCAGAAAAGATCAACCCTGTCTCTTTGAAAGAGCCAAAGTTCGTTCGCCTCTCTCCTCTCAAGTGTGTGCCCTCTCAAACGTGATTAAGGATTTCTACCCAACATACAACCTGTGTAGTGTGGTCAAACGTTGATGAATCCATTGAATAATATTTCAAGTGTATTGTGTTTACGTAAGTACTGGTATAACATAAATCTTTGTAACTGGCCCTATGAGTTTAGGCTAAATAGTGAAGTGTATTTATTTTGTCTTAACTGTTCAGTTACATTTATATACATTCCGTTTAGTGTTTAATCATAAGAGTTTTAAAGTGTTAACTATTTCCATTTATCGTCAAAATTAAATATTTTTATAAATTAATTTCCAGTGAAGCAAGTGATTGTATAATTTTTTCAAAGAATCTTTCTTTTGTCGTAGTGTAATGTTTGATCAGATTTAATATTTAGAGTAATTTAATCTTGGCGTTAATTTTTTTGCATTAGTGTTAAAACTTTTTATAAAATATATTTATTTTTTAAAAGTGTGTATCAATGATTAATGATAATTATATATGACTTATTTGAAATATAAAAAACACGTTTAAATTACAAAATTTATCATTAATCGAATGCCAAGTTACAAACCTACCAATTAGCTACGATGGTGAAGATGGTTTGATTTCAATTCGAAGCACAAAAAACCTGAATTCGACAGGTATATGTACTGATGAATTGTCATTGACTTTTATCTTTCTTCGTGGCTAATTGGTATGGTCAATGTCATACAGGTATCCTGGACCAGGGTTCGAAACACAGCCAGACAGATAATATAGTCTTTGAGTGATTTCGCCTGGGGCTCTGATCCCATGGTCATTAAAAGAATCCAGACTTTAATTTATTAATATATATGGCTTATTTGAAATATGGAAAACACGTTTAAATGTACAAAATATATCATTAATCGAATGCCAAGTCACAAACCTACCAATTAGCTACGATGGTGAAGATAGGTTGATTTCCATTCTAAGTACAAAAAACCTGAATACGACAGGTATATGTACAGAAAAATTGTCATTGACTTTTATATTTCTTCGTGGCTAAGTCGTATGGACAATGTCGCACAGGTATCCTTGAACAGGGTTCAAAACCTGGCCGGTCAGATACTATAGTCTTTGAGTGATTTCGCCTGGGGCTCTGATCCCAAGGTTGTTAAGAAAATCCAGACTTTAATGTGTTCATATATATGGCTTATTTGAAATATGCAAAATACGTTTAAATGGGCAAAATTTATCATTAATCGAATGCCAAGTCACAAACCTACCAATTAGCTACGATGGTGAAGATGGGTTGAATTAAATTCTAATTACAAAAAACCCGAATTCGACAATTATAAGTACAGAAGAATTGTCATTGACTTTTATCTTTTTTCGTGGCTGAGTGATATTGTCAATGTCATACAGGTATCCTGGACCAGGGTTCCAAACTAAGCCAGATATATCATTAATCGAATGCCAAGTCACAAACCTACCAATTAGCTACGATGGTGAAGATGGGTTGATTTCAATTCTAAGTACAAAAAACCTGAATTCGATAGGTATATGTACAGAAGAATTGTCATTGACTTTTAGTTTTCTTCGTGGCTAAGTAGTA
>NC_090743.1:57233035-57240535 GCF_036898095.1 Palaemon carinicauda
GGCGTCTTGGACGCTGTCGCTCGCTAGGTATAAATAGTTAGTCAGAGCGACATTCCTGGTTGTTTTGCTTTAATAAATTTTAGCTATTTAGCATTACATAGGATTTCCTTTCGTGCTTAGTATTATTTGGCGAAGTATTCGCCATTCTGGCCTACGCTAGGCCATGTAGCCTAGTCGTTTGGTCCTAGTACTTCATGCATGATTATGGTTTTTCCGAGTGTAATTAAGATTTTATTGAAGCTTTAGGCTATATTTTATACATTTCAGACTGTGTGGAATATTTCCAAGATAGTATACGAGTGAGTTTCGGTGAATTAGGTAATCGATTCTCTTGGTGCCTAGGCTAGTTGCTTATGGAGCCTTAGTATACTTTATCATACTCCCCGGTTGCTTTCTTTTCTTCGGAGAAGGTATGCAATCCCTTTCCCTCTGTTTAAGCCTTGGGCTTATCCCTAAGTGGTTTTTTCCGAATTTATTTTCGATAAAACTATACTAGGGTGTTACTGTACCTTCCTGTTCCTGTAGTTATGGTTCAAGAGGGACAGAACAACAGAGTTTTTAGTCTGAGTCTGTGTTGTCTGGCTTGGGGCTGAGTCCCCCTTGCTGACCTAACACATACAAAGGGAGCTTAGCTCCCTTAGGTCACTACCGAAGGTTTCTGTGGATATGATTCCTTCTTTTGTGATCTACCAGACTAGTCCTGTTACTGTTCTCGGGGGAGGATAAGTTCTTCCCTTGGGAGTAGCAACGCCTTCCTTGCTTTGGTGCTCTGGAAGCTGGCAAGTATTGCTGGCCTTTCCCCTTAGATCTCCCTTAGGCTAAGATAAGTTTCTTGGCTGCGGGTGAGCTGTCACTAAAGCAAGGTTGGCAGGACCCTCTTGTCCCTTCCCCCTCTTTCTTCGTAATGGCCGTGCCATTACTGTACTGTACGTCGTTCTACATCTGGACCTAGTATAGGTTAGGATGTGGAATTGACTCAGCCCCTTGCCGGCCGGCAGAGCTGGCCGGCAGGGGTCTTATTGTACTGTATGTCGTTCTACTTCTGGACCTAGTATAGGTTAGGATGTGGAATTGACTCAGCCCCTTGCCGGCCGGCAGAGCTGCTGGCCGGCAAGGGTCTTATGTTTTCGAGTGCTGCCCGGACCTCTCTTGGTCCCTCATCCATGCCTGCCTGTAGAGCCAGACGGCATTGGTCAGGAAGCCTGAATTAGTTTCTCCCCTTCCTTATATGCACTCTTTCGGTTGCCGGGCTTGGAGGTTGTGTACACTCTTATCCCGGCATCCATTCTATTTTCCTTCTAGTGCTGTACCTGACCCGGCTGCCGGCCTATGAGGCCGGCTGCCGGCCTATGAGTCCGGCAGCCGGGCAGGTGTAGTCCTCTGGTTCTTTTGCTGCCGGCTGGCATCGGTCTTGTACCTTTGCCGGCCGGCTTATGTCAGCCCTTGTCTGCCGGTCACCAAGAGTGTGGCCGGCAGCTGGGTACTACCTTGTGTAGTTGCTGGCCGGCAGCCATTGCCGGCCAACACTGGCTGTTACCGGCCGGCAGTTGCTGCCGACCGGCACAGGCATTTGAACCAGAGTGCTGCCGCCCTATAGCTGTTAAGTAGTATACTTTAAAGCTAGTTGTGGTGTGTGCCGGCCGGCAAAGGCAGGCCGGCACACATCCCCCTATACTGTACTAGTATTCTTCTGTATAGCATATACAGTAAGAAGAAAACTATAGTAAGGGTTTTGGTACAGCACTGTATCTTCTAACACTATTGTGTTTTCTTGCACATCCCTTTGCTGTTGCCCTCAGATAGGAAGCTGAGTTCTTCCCTGTCTATTATCCAGGATTTTAAAATCATTGCTTAGGTGTGAGCTCCACCTGTTTCCTCTGGAAACCTTGCATTGGTTACTCTAGAAGAGATAAACCATTTTGATTTTATTATCTGGAAGGCTGCAACAATGGGTTGTGAAGGAAACACAAGTGTGTGTCTTTCCTTTATGAATTGTTATGCTATACTATGCATATCCAGTGATACATAGTTCACTTGATACTCATGGAAATTTCTTCTCTTTACAGAAGGACACTCCGAAGTGGGGAAGTGCTTTCTGCAATGTCAGCAGCAAGAACCTCTGCGGACATGAGTTTTGTAGGAGACACGCAGCATACGCTGTCTCCAAGGATGATCTCCGGTATTGGGACCCTCAGGTATGTACTGTGTGCACTAACCTGATTACTGAGACATTTAAATAGCTAGGAAGAAGCTTCGTACCTGGGTAAGGGGCTTCCAAAAGAACACTTCTGGCCCTTATCTTCCAAGTGAGAAGATGAGGGCGTTTCCTTTCCCTAAGGCATCAGCTGATGCAGTGATTCCCCAGCCTCAAGAGGAGATCCCCTAAGTTCAGATCCAGGTGGATGCTGAAGTCGCGGTCGCGATGCAAGACATCCAGCTAGATGACAGGATGTCTGATGTGGACGGGTGTCAGGAGGAAGACCTCCTGGCAGAAGCCCAGGATGAAGTTCAAGCCCCTCTACATCGGCCGGTCTCCCAGTAGAGCTGGGACAGGCCCTCTCTTCTATTGTTGGAATGATCCAACAAATGCAGAAGGAGAATCAGGAGAAGGCGGCTGCAATGGAACTGCGAATGCAGTGCCTTGCAGAATCACATGGGCCACAGAAAAAGCTCAATGTGAAAGACCTTCCCTTGTGCTCAGATGCTAACCCATGGAGGTATGCTGAGCACATGCCGATGACGACTGGAAAGATCGTCATCTCGGATAAGCTGGGCTCAGTTCCCCTGGAGGGTGGAATTCTGGCCCAGCAAGGCATCATATCCGGACTGTTATGTCCGGCTGAGGAAGGAACCAGCTTCAAAGGAGGAGACAGAGCCGAAGGAGGTCATAGTGATGGACCATGCTAAGGCTCAAGCTCTACTTTCATCCTCGATGAAAGAGAGGGGCTTCTCTAACTCAAAGGTAGCCGCATTGAATAGGAAGCTCCCTTCCTTTGTGTCCTCGCCTACTAGAGCCTTCCCCTTTTTACAGAAAGGGTTTCTGGCTGTACTAAAAGCAATCGAGGCCGGCAAGTCTTGCCCCTCCCTAGAGGAGTGTAAACCCTTGTCGCTGGCCCTGCCTATGGACCACAAAGACTGGAAGGACGTCCATCTTACGTTCTCAGTGGGAAAGTTGGAGGCTGATATTGCCGGACGTCAGTTCGGCAAAGACCTCCCTAAGCTGTCTGACTTTCTTTTGCGAAGTGAGTTCGATACAAAAGAAAGACTGACTGCCTCAATGTCTCTTCAGACTACTCTCGAGACGATGGCAAGTGACCCCAAGGTCCATGAAATGTTCATGGTAGTGGCCAAGCCTCATCTGGCCACAGTGACGAAGGACCTTTATGGCTTCGTCAAGGCAAGGAGAGCTTGTAGGGAGTTCGTGTTTACCTCGGCTACGGTGAGGCACGAGCCAAAGAAACTAATCTCCTCCAACATTTGGGGAAAAGACCTTTTCCCTACCGACTTGGTCAAAGAAGTTGTTGATAAGGCTGCCTTGGAGAATAGAAACCTTCTCCAGAAGTGGGGCCTGGCTATCAAAAGAAAGTCTTCCCCGGATGAGGGTCCTCAACCAAAGAGGAAGACTATGAGGACTAGGCTACCGTCTCGGCCAGCCAAGCCTCTTAGACAGCAACAGCAACTGCAATTGCCATTGCCCCCAGTGCCCCAGATCGTGGCACAAACCCCGACCACCTTTCAGTGGGTACCCCAGGCCGTGTCGACACAGTCCACGGCATTCACCCCAGCGTTCGAAGGGCAGTCTACTTCCTTTCGAGCAAAGCCTAGAGGAGCAGCCAGAGGCTCGTCTAGACGCCCCTCAAGGGGAAGGGGATTCAGGGGCGGTCGTGGTCAGGAAGGCAAGACCTCAGGACAGCAGTCAAAGTGAGGTGATACCGGTAGGAGGGAGACTTCTGAAATTTCGGGATCGGTGGACCTTCGATCCCTGGGCCCACAGCCTACTCAAGAATGGACTGGGCGGGAGCTGGTACAGCACTCCACCCCCGTGCCTTCGGTTTTTCCAACACTCCACCCCCGTTATGGAGGAGTACGTTCAAGAACTGTTAGAGAAAAAAGGTGATCCGAAGGGTGAAGCCCATCAATTTCTAAGGGAGGCTGTTTTGTGTTCCCAAGAAAGACTCGGAAAAGCTCAGAGTCATTCTGGACTTGTCGCCACTCAACAAGTTCATAGTGAATTGCAAATTCAAAATGCTAACACTGCAACATATAAGGACCTTACTGCCCAAGAGGGCATATTCCGTCTCTATAGACTTGTCAGACGCCTATTGGCACATCCCAATTAGCCATCGACTCTCCCCCTACCTAGGGTTCAGGCTACAACGAAGACTATACGCCTTCGGAGCTATGCCATTCGGGCTAAACATAGCCCCAAGGATTTTTACGAAGCTTGCGAGCGTAGCTCTCAAACAATTACGCCTAAAGGGAATTCAGGTAGTAGCCTACCTGGACGACTGGTTGGTGTGGGCAGCATCCGAGACAGAATGCTTGCAAGCTTCCAGTCAAGTGATCCAGTTTCTAGAGTACCTAGGCTTCAAGATCAACAGAAAAAGTCTCGACTTTCTCCATCTCAAAAGTTCCAGTGGCTTGGAATCCACTGGGACCTTTTGTCACACCGTTTCTCCACCCCGGCGAAGAAAAGGAAGGAGATAGTGGGTTCTGTCAAGAGACTTCAAGATTCCGAAAGGATATCAAGACACGAGCAGGAGAGAGTACTGCGCTCTCTCCAGTTTGCTTCGGTGACAGACCCAGTGCTAAGAGCACAGCTAAAGGATGCAATCGGAGTTTGGAGAAGTTATGCATCAAACGCGTGAAGAGATCTGAGAAGACCAGCCGCTTCGGCTAAGTACTCTTCTCAGGCCTTGGTCCCAAGCCAGACATCTAAAGAAGTCGGTTCTTCTTCAGCCACCTCCCCCGTCGGTGACGATTCACTCAGACGCCTCGAAGGAGGGATGGGGAGGTCACTCTCATCGGAAAAAAGTCCAGGGGACTTGGTCCAGGCTATTCAAGACCTTTCACATAAAACTTTCTAGAAGTTAGGGCAGTGCTCCTTACCTTAAAGAAAGTCTCCCCGCGTCACTCGATCCACATAAGGTGGTGATAGACAGCGAGGTAGTTGTGAGATACTTGAATCGACAAGGATCGAGGTCACCACCTCTCAACCAGGTGATGTTGGCCGTCTCCCGATTGGCGGAAAAGAAGAAGTGGTACCTGTCGGCAGTTCACCTTCAAGGAGTCCGCAATGTGACAGCGGACGCTCTATCCAGGTTCACACCGATAGAGTCGGAATGGTCCTTAGACGCAGGATCATTCTCCTTCATTCTGAATCAGTCCCAGAACTGCAGATAGACCTCTTTGCGACGAAAGACAACAAGAAGTTGCCCCTGTACGTGCCCCGTACGAGGACCCCTTAGCGGAAGCAGTGGACGCGATGTCCCTCGACTGGAACAGATGGTCCAAGATTTATCTGTTCCCTCCTCACAACCTTCTGTTGAGGGTCCTCAACAAACTGAGATCCTTCAAAGGGTAGCGGCAATAGTGGCCCACAAGTGGCCGAACAGCGTGTGGTTCCTCCTGGCATTGGAACTGTAGCTGAAGTTTGTACCACTACCAGATCCAGTTCTGACCCAGCGAGTCCAGAAGTCAACTGTCTGCGCTTCATTACAGAAAACCCGGACCCTGCAGCTCATGATTTTCTCTCCCTAGCTGTGAGAAAGCGTTTCGGGATTTCGAAAGCCAGTATAGACTTCCTTGAGGAATATAAGTGCAAATCTACTAGAAGGCAATATCAGCGTGTAAGTCTGCTTTGACAAGACCCATTCTATATGCCTTCCAGGTCGACCTAGGTAACGAGATCTTTAATAAAGTCCCGAAAGCCTGTGCTAGGCTCAGACCTTCAGCACCTCCAAAGCCCATTTCATGGTCTTTAGACAAGTTCTTCATTTCGCTTCTCTGTTGAGCAATGAAGAGTGTGCGTTAAAGGATTTGACACAAAAAGTTATTTTCCTATTTTGCACTCACGTCCGGGGCCAGGGTTAGTGAGATTGTAGCCTCTCGAGAGAGGCAGGTCGTGTTCAGTTCCTGGATGGGGGAGAACTGAACCTGTTTCCGGATCCTATGTTTCTCGCCAAGAATGAGTTACCCACCAACAGGTGGGGTCCCTGGAGAATCTGCCCTCTGAAAGAAGATGCATCTCTATGTCCAGTAGAATGCCTAAAGGTCTATCTTCATAGAACTTCAGACTTCAAGGGTGGTCAACTATTCAGGGGAGAAACATCAGGCTCAAATTTATCTCTGAATCAACTCAGAGCGAAAATCACATATTTTATTCGCAGAGCGGATCCTGACAATACAACCGCAGGTCACGATCCGAGGAAAGTTGCCTCATTCTTAAATTTCTTTAATTGTATGGATTTTGAACATCTCCGTTCATACACTGGCTGGAAGTCTTCCAGAGTGTTCTTTCGCCACTATGCGAAGCAAGTAGAGGAACTAAAAGAGATCTGTGGTAGCAGTGGGTCGCGGTGTTAACCCTACTGTTTAACTCTGCGAGGAACAGTGGTCTTAATTAGGACGATTAATTCCAGGGTGAGTGTGTAGTTACATACTGTACTACAAACTAAGTGAGGGCACTGTGTTGCCCATCCAGACTGTTCCATTTCCGAAGGTGAACCTAGCATAAGTGCAGACATGTGTGCCGAGCGTTTCTAACGCTAATGTCATTGATTTGTAATACAGGCTTTTATGACTTTGATACCTCGGTATCTTAAAAGTGGCATCTAATGTTTTTTCTTTCAGACAAACAAGCTCTGTTTACTATCATACTTATGCTTAAAGTTTTGGGTTATCCTCTTCTTATGTATATATATATATATATAATTGTGGTTAACCTGTCTATTTATTGCCTGTCAATAATCTGGTTCTTGAGAACCTTGCGTCTCCTTCACCTGTGTCAATTTATTGGTATAATTGAGCATTCATTCTATGTACCTTATCTGGGATAATTCTAATAGAATTGTTCCTTTATGCAAGCTATGTTGCATTGGTTTTCCTCCTATGCGGATATAAAACCTTTGTCCAATACAAGTATTGTGCGGAGAACTGGTCGATATTTCATATTGACGCAGTGGTTCTTTACAAACTATGCTTTACTTAATATAGGGCGAGACCACTATATTAGCTTGCCTGGTATTCATACATAGATATATGTACTCTTCGAGACTTTTCCAGAGTCTAGTAGGACTCTTCCCTGTAGGGGGCAGGAAGCTCTAACATAGTTTATAGTTAGTTGAAAAGATGTATAACGGTAACATCTTAGGTCTCTAGGTCTAGTCGACCGGGAAAAAATTACCTCCGGGGAGTACGGCACGTTCTAAGAATCCACAGATACAGTAATGCTCTGGTACACTTCCATCAGGACGACATGGCTTGAGCCCAAAAAACGGA
>NC_090743.1:57250535-57268035 GCF_036898095.1 Palaemon carinicauda
ACTGCAGCACACAAATACACACACACACACACACACACACACACACACACACACTATCCATTATTCAACACAAGTTCGGGCGAGTTCAATTTATCTCCAGGGTCAATTCTATTGGACTCGTTCTTCTTTATTTTGGACGCTCAATTTCCAGCTTTCCATTACCTAAAATATATCGTTAGAACGCAACTCCTCGCTTTTCTAGACTATTACTTCACGTCCCGGAATATTTTTGTTTTATACATGGAAACTAATGTAGATCAAAATAATGCAGATAACTCCAATTTAAATCCCCTTTGCATATATGCATACAAAATGAACACAAACAAACTCAATATATAGTGTATTTATTGTATAACTATAACTATATATATATATATATATATATATACATATACATATATATATATATAAGATATGTATATATATATGTATATATATATATATATATATATATGTATATATATATATAGATACACTTAAAAAACCCTCAGAAATCTATTTGACTTTCTCGATTATTAGATATATATAAGCAGAAAAAACGAAAAAAGAAAACAAACTGGATAATGGGCTTAACCTCGCCTGATGTTTTCAGCACTATATATTATAAATGCTAAGGAACCTTACTATTCTAAAATTTAGTAAAATCGTAACCTGTATATATCACAAGGATAATGCATGTCAAGGGAAACACATAAGTAATAAGGAATCCAAAAGAATTAGAAAATATTTACAATAGATACAGGGTCACAATTAGAGAAATATTGTAAATGAATACATCTATAAGTATTACACAAACATTTTAGATGATACACCAACATTTCGTAATAAACAAAAATATCTTTTTATAATATTTATCATGATTAAATATTTAATACCAGAGATTCCCATAGGTAGATGTACACTTCATGATCAGAATACCCTGAAAATACCAAAGATGTGAAACTTTAGTTATTCTTTTGCATCTTTAGACATCTGGAAATCAATTGATTCATTTTATGTTGAGAGAGGAAATTGCATCTACATAGAAATAACAATACCAGAAGAGTGAAAGATTAAATGTTTTACATGATTGTACACTAAGAGTCAGAATAAGAGGAGAAAAAAGAAACAGGAAAATGGAAGAGAATGAACTAGGAGGGAAAGAAGGATGATTAAATGATCTTTCGTTGCGTGAGGATTTCTCTTTAAGATGAAATTAGAAAACGTCTTACAGCAGACATGCAAATTCTCTCTCTCTCTCTCTCTCTCTCTCTCTCTCTCTCTCTCTCTCTCTCTCTCGTGTTCATTTCATCTCGCCTAACCTCTGTGTGCTGTTCCCCCATTACCAAAATTCCTACTATCTTCCGCCTAAGCACTCTCTAAGCTCAGGATAGGAGCCTGGGCAAAATATATGGAAAACATGGCGCATATCCCGCAGATTTTCCCGGTCCATGCATAATCTTACGTTGACCCACAAGATTCTCCACGTTTTTGTTTTAAATATTTTCAAGTAATACCAATAATAAATCTTTCTTATACTTTGATATGTATAGTGCAGTTTATGTATTCCCCGATGAATAAAAAACTTCCACAAATATTCCTTAATGAAAATAACATCAAACAAATATACCTTAATGAAAATACCATTGAACGTCTATTCTTTAATGAAAAGAGTAATGTTCTTATTGATATAAGGACGGAATTAAACCTTACCAACCACCTATATTTTCCAATCTAGATAATATGCCTATACAAGGATTACCCTTGCTGTAACCAATCATGCAGCAAGCAAAGTTTATATACATTTTGAATACACCAAGCGCGGTAAAACGTCGAACAATTCGAAAGCATAATAACCTTGGCAACTAAAGCTTTACGAGACGATAAATAAGAAAAAGTAATTAACAGAAATCTTGCGTCTTTCCTATGGATGAAGAGATCAGGGTGAGAATCGTTCAAAGGGAATTACATTGCCAATATAAAAAATCTCGCTTCACTCGGTTGGATGAAAGGATTTGGGTACGCGTCCTCTAAAGAACGTTACAATGTGCAGGAGGAAATGAAGAAAGTCACTGGAACTTTATCTAGCTGCATTTAATACTTAAATGACAAAGGTGTCTGTATTTATCTATCAATGTGATCATTAACGTATACTGTATTCATAGATACTGATATATATATATATATATATATATACTGATGTGATCCTTATGTAATACTGACGTAATCTTTATCGAAATGTAAGAAACCTCTCCAAAATAAATCTATTGTTCTCCAGACTTGGGTAGTGCCATAGCCTTTGTATCATGTCCTTGCTCTGTCTTGGGTTACAGTGCTTTTGCTTGAGGGTACACTCAGGTAAACTATTCTAGCTATTCCCTCATCATCTTTCCTCATTGGATTTCTTTCCTGTTGGAGCCTTTGGTAGCTTGTAGATAAGCTAGCAAAAATAATGATAATAAAATAAGTAGGGAAGGAAAGGAATACTGACATATACAGTTTTGCTATCAAATACAGCTTTCATAATGTACTTTTGACATACATTCTTGAAGGTTTGGTAACATTAAATCAGACTACTGCCTTCACCTCAAAATGTGTACCATCAGTAATTGTTCCATCTGTTATATGTAGGTCATCTTGAAGATACTTGCAGATCTGAAAAGATAACTTAAACCCAGTCGTCATGCTACTCATATGAGATAAGCTCATTAATCATCATTAGAGGAAATGGCAAAAAAAAAAAAAAATAATGTATATGCATTGTTATTTGTATAACAACTATTATTTTCACATTAATCTTCAACATTGCTGTTATCATTTGTAAGTTACATCCCGATTGCAGTAGCAAAATACTGCAAAAACTAAGGCCCCAACAGGGAAAACAGCACGGAAAAATTTTAGACATTGTGAAAAAACAAAATAAAATATTATTAGGATGTACATTTTATACTGATAAATAGCATGTTAACTATGGAACGAGAGTCACGTGTCATTTAACTTAAAACATGGAAGCATATTTAGACATAATAGGTATCTAGCATGTCACTACATTAAACGGGAAAATAGAATCAATCAAATGAACTTTGCATCACAATAAAGATGCAATTCAACTAAGACAGAGGTTTATATAAAAAAAGCACAGCAACTAGCAACTTCACAACGTATGTAATTGGAAAAACCGGGAGGGTTACATTTCCATACGAAACTCGTCGTAAGGAGAAAAGTCGGCCCATGATAATTTACACACATACACACATATACACGCATATATATATATATATATATATATATATATATATATATATATATATTTATATATATATATGTATATATATATATATATATATATATATATATATATATATTTTTACATACATTTATATATGTGCATATATATGCATATATATACAGTGTATATATATATATATATATATATATATATATATATATATATATATATATATATATATATACACACATTCAAGTTTATGTTTGTGAAGAGTATGGATTAGTTGTAAAATTTGGAGAGAGAGAGAGAGAGAGAGAGAGAGAGAGAGAGAGAGAGAGAGAGAGAGAGATCATCAATACAAAATCTAGCCATACTAAATTATATAAAACCATTTTCCTTAGAAAAAGAGAGCATATAATTCCTCATCAACTTTCAGAATGGATCGATGGATGGGTGCTACCTGACGATTTCTGATAGGAGTGTTATTTATAGCTCATGTAGCAGGTGTCAATCTAGGCTCCTTAAGTGGTGGATTTAAACGACTTTAACTTATTACCAGACTAACTCAGATATATATATATATATATATATATATAAATGTGTGTGTATGTGTGTGTATTTGTACATATACATACATATTTACATATATAAATAATATATGTATATATATGAATATATATACACACAGATAGACACTGTGCACACAAAGACACACACTGACACACGTATATATATACACACATATATATAAGTATATATTTATATATATATATATATATATATATATGTACGTATATACAGTATACATACATACATACACACACACACACACACATATATATATATATATATATATATGTGGTTGTGTGTGTGAGAGTGCTTATTTGCGTATGGTAAACACATTCACATATAATTATATGTTCATAAACATTCAAAAACAAACATGTACATATACGCATGTGTGTTCGGTTTGCAATAGGTATTTTTCCATTAAGAAAAGGTGGCACTAGGTCCCACTTCTGGGTTTCCTGTGAGTAATTATTGTATGTGTAAAGTGTTGCCAACGCAGAGCTCACGCAAATTTCAGAGGTTTATATGCCGATGATATCTGGTAATAACTATTAAGGTTGGTTCTCCAGTCGGGACATCTGATCATGTCTTGATTTCATTAGTAGTGGAGACTGAGCAGCCTGTCCCTGATATATCATACTCTTGTAAAAATTATATGAAATCCCAAGCAGACTGGAATGGGATTTTACATGATCTTTTGTTCTTGAATTGGTCACAGTTATATAGTAGTGTAGATCCTGTTGACCCTTTGAATGAGAATCTAGTCAACATAATTGATAGGTGTATCATTTCTCGTGTGCTAAGGTACCGAGTGAAAGACAAACCGTGGTTCAATGATGATTGTAGACGTGCTTATTTGGAGAAGCAGGAGGCCTATCAATTTTGGAAGGGTAACATATCAGATTTGACCTGGAACAACTATACTCAGCTTCGAGCTTTAGCTCAGAGAGTTTATGGCTCAACTGAAAAGGAGTACAATTTAACCATAAAAGAAACCCTTTCTGGTACAACCCAGGAGTATAGATGGTGGTCTAACCTTAAATCTGCACTCTTTGGTGTAGATGCAACAGATTCCCCTTTACTTAAACCAGATGGCTCAGTCACTCACTGTCCAAAGGAAAAGGCAACCCTGTTGGCTAATGTTTTTGACAGTAAACAGAGTAATGAAAAACTTGAACTTCCTCATTCCTGTTTTCCTAAGGCTAAACTAACTAGTTTAGCTTTTCGATCTCGTGAGATTAAAGCTCTGTTGATGGACATTGATGCTTATGGAGGTAGACCCAAATGGCATTTTTCCTTTGTTTATTATAGACAGCAGATTTCTTAGCTCCAAAGTTATCTGCTATTTTGCGTAAGTTAGCAAGTTAGCAAGAAGAGGAGGTTTTAGCACTTGTTGGAGAATTGGTAATGTTACTCCTCTATGTAAATGTGTTTGTGGTAGCTCAAGTCCCACTGATTACCGCCCAATTTCCATAAATCCCATATTATCTAAACTTTTTGAACGTCTTCTGGCAAAACGTCTTAATAGGTTTGCTGAAGGTAATCATCTATTCTCTAGTTTGCAATTTGGTTTTCGTAGAGGTCTTGGAGCATGTGATGCCCTTCTTACAATCTTCAATGCTGTACAGAAATCCCTTGATTATGGTCAGGAAGTTTGTATGATTGGCCTTGATTTTAGTGCTGCCTTTGACCGTGTTAATCATGAGGCCCTTGTTTTCAAACTCAAACAGTTGGGAGTGGGTGGGTCGTTTCTTAGCATTATTATTGATTCTTTAAGTAATAGATCTCAAAGAGTTATTGTTGATGGGCACCATAGTGAGTATAGGAATGCAATATCCAGTGTTCCACAGGGTATTGTTCTTGGCCCATTACTTTTCATACTATATACACATGATATGTGGTTTGGCCTACAAAACAAGCTTGTTGCATATGCATATGATGCTACTCTCTTTGCATCAATTCCATCCCCTGAATGTAGATCTGGGGCTGGTGAATCTCTTAATAGAGATTTAGCTAAAATTAGTGCATGGTGCAAATTAGGGGGTATGAAGTTGAATCTTAATAAAACTCAAAGTATGATTGTAAGTAGGTCAAGGACGGTGGCTCCTCAACATCCGGATCACAGTATTGATAATGTTTCTTCAAATTTGTATGACTCTTTTATAAGTTTAGGTGTGATTCTCGACAGCAAATTTACTTTTGAGAAACACATTAGGTCTGTGTCTTCTTCGATTGCACAAAAAACTGGCTTATTAAGAAAGTCTTACAAGATTTTCGGTGATCAATCTATTCTGATGAAGTGTTTTATTTCTTTCATTCTACCTTGTCTTGAGTATTGTTCTCCTGTCTGGTGTTCAGGTGCTGATTCTCATCTTAATTTGTTGGACAGAAACTTACGGTCTATTAAATTTCTTATTCCACATCTATATATTAATGTTTGGCACCATAGTTTAATTAGTTCATTATGCATGTTGCATAAGATTTTTCATAACTGACCATCCTTTCCATTCAGATCTCCCTGGACAATTCTATTCTGTTCGTAATACTAAGCAGGCAGTTAATTCTAATAGCTAGGCCTTCTCCATTACGAGGCTCAATACTACACAGTATTCTAGAAGTTTTATTTCATCTGTTACCAAGTTGTGGAATGATCTTCCTAATCGGGTAGTTGAATCAGTAGAACCTTAATAGTTCAAAGTTGGGGCAAATGTTTTTATGTTGACCAGGCTGACATGTGTCCTTTTATAGTTTATATATGACATATCTGTTTTTAACGTTGTTAATAGTTTATACCGGACTTATCTGTTTTGACGTTGTTACTGTTTTTAGAATGATTTATTGTTAATTTATTCTCATCATTTATTTTTTTTTCCTTATTTCCTTTCCTCACTGGGCTATTTTTTTTCTTATTGGAGCTCTTGGGCTTATAGCATCTTGCTTTTCCAACTAGGATAGTAGCTTGGCTAGCGATAATAATAAATAATAATTCTTAGTGGTCATCCATCCATATACTAACCAGATCAAACATTTTACATCAATGACATATAAGAAAAATGAAAGTGTATTCAAACATAAAAATACTCGTTATTTTTATTCTCAGGTGAATATAAGACCAGAAAGAAAATATAGCGCTAACTGTGGCTTTCGAAAAGCCACATTTTCAGATTCTGCGTCAGATATAAAAATACACTAAAAAAAAAAAAAAAAAAACCTAAAACGGAGTTAAAAGCTAAAGGCTGTAAGGCTGAATCAAAAGCCTCTGAAAATCATAAACAGGGAACCTTTGGCTAGCTAACAAACAAACAGAGAGAGAGAGAGAGAGAGAGAGAGAGAGAGAGAGAGAGAGAGCAGAGAAAAATTCTCTGCTCTTGCAACGAAACACATAAATTTTTATAATATATATATATATATATATATATATATACATATATACATATATATTCATAGAGAGAGATAGTGTGTAGAAAAAATATTCTGCTATGGCAATGATGATCACATATTGTTTGAATACATACCTAAACACAAATAAACACTCACACACAGACATACACATACTATATATATATATATATATATATATATATATATATATATATATATATATATATATATATATATATATATATATATATATATATATATATAAGTATATATCAAATTTTTTACATTTAGACGTGGTTTTCATATGAAAGTAAGCCATATATTTTGATACATTAATGTCTGGATTCTCTTACCGACCTCGGGATTAGAGCTCCAGGTGGAACCATTAAAGACAATAGATTCCCGGCCAGTCAGAAGCTATTGCCTTTGAGTGGTTTCACCTGAGGCTCTGATCCCGAGGTCGGTAAGTTAATCCAGATATCAATATATCAAAATATATGGCTTTTTGAATATATATATAAATATGTATATATATATATATATATATATATATATATATATGTATGTATATATATGTATATATGTATATTTACTGTATATGTGTGTGTGTAGAGAGAGAGAGAGAGAGAGAGAGAGAGAGAGAGAGAGAGAGAGAGAGAGAGAGAGCGAGGAAAATCTCAAGTTCCTTTGCCTAAACTCACCCGAAAGAGCTTCTAAAATATAAGTTCAGAGTGATATAAAAGCTCCCGGGTGGTCATAAAATTCGCATGGCTCAAGATTTACAGGAACCAAATATCAATTGAAGGTTTTCATGGGCATTGTGGCGGGTTCCATAAATAGTTCATTGCACAAAGCCCTCTTGAAACAGTTCCTCAGAGATGGAAAGAGAAAAGAATATTGATATGCCCATGTAATGCAATATAATGAAATATGCATACAAGTCCACAAAAACACATATGGATAATATATACATACTGTATAATATATATATATATATATATATATATATATATGTATATATATATTTATATGTATATTTGTAAATATATATAAATATACACACACACACACACACACACATATATATATATATATATATATATATATATCATCTCTCACGCATATTGACGCAAAGGGCCTCGGCTAGATTTCGTCATTTGTCTCTACACTGGGCTTTTAATTCAATACTTCTCCATTCATCCTTACCTACTTCATGCTTCATAGTTCTCAGCCATGTAGACTTGGGTCTTCAAACGCTTCAAGTGCCTTGTGGAGCAAAGTTAAACGTTTGATGAACTCATCTCTCCTGGGGAGTGCGGAGAGCATGCCCAAACCATCTTCATCTACCCTTCACTATGATCTTATCAACGCATGGCACTCTAGTAATCCTGTCCTACCATTTAACTCATAATATTCTTCTGAGGACCTTGTTCTCAAATCTACTAAATCAGTTGTAGATTGTGTCATTGTCACACCACGACGCATGCCCATACAGTACCACCGATCTCACTAAACTAATAAATGGCCTGATTTTTATATGTAATTTCTTGCAACTTGATTTCCAGAGTTTACTTAACATAACTATTGTCTGATTTTCTTTTTTCATTCTTTTATTAAACTCCAATTCTAATGAACCTGTATTGGAGAACGTAGTTCCTAAATACTTAAATGATTCTGACTCATTAATCGATTCTCCTTTCAATGATATATAATTTTCCATTGAATACTCCGTTCTAATCATCTCTGTCTTTCTTCTATTTATCTTGAGCTCAACCTCATGGGACTCTGCTAATAATGTCAGCATCATTAGCATACTCTAGGTCAGCTAATTTCCTATTACCTATCCAGTCCAATCCTTATCCACCATATCCGGCTGTTCTACGCATTACAAAATCCATGAGGGGGATACATAACATATGATGTCAACATATTCCCTTGGAGTACTTCGCTGTTCACTGGAAATTCATTTGATAGGATTCTCTCTCTCTCTCTCTCTCTCTCTCTCTCTCTCTCTCTCTCTCTCTCTCTCTCTCTCTCTCTCTCTATATATATATATATATATATATATATATATATATCATAAGATGATGGCTTCCGTGTCTGAGAACCAAACATATGATATATATATATTACGACTGGTAAGCTATACGACCTCTCAAGTTCTAAACTCACCTGTCTGCTTTTACATTAAATCTGTTACGCTTGGAAATAATAATAGCGAAACTCTGAGACAGTTATATAACTTCCAGACAGCAATATATAAAACATTGAATATCCAAATGTCTCTTAAGTACGCTCAAGATAAAGCTGTGTAATTGTTCTTAAGACTTATTCAAATAAAATCTTACTACGAATCTTTAACATGATACGAGCGAGTACTTATTTAATCACTGGTGATTGGAATAATACACTCTGTACAAAAATAAATATATTCTATAAAATTAAAACACTTTGAAAGAATTTACATAAAAACAAATAGATCACTCAAAATATTAAGTCTGAACAGAACTTAGCTCAAGACAAAAAAATTTTCGATCTGAAAATCATTTGACTTGAAATTATAAATGTAAATAAACCTTAGACTAAGTTAAAATAAATAATACTCATGAAAATCATATAATCAGTTGTTTCACTTGAAATCAAATTATACACACTATTTTATCAGTCTTATCACTCAATGAATATAGTTCACCAGATAACAATACAAATACCAGTTACAAAACTTTACACAATGCCAATACTCACCCCAACACAATAAATTCTAAATCCCATTTGCTTTCCTTAGTTACGTTTCAACACATGATTTACGTTGAGGAACAGAATCACTTTGGAGAAGACACACTATACATACTCAGAGAGAATGAGAGGGAATTTTTTTTTCTTTCACAAGACGGTTGTTTCTCCACTGCTGCTATGCAGCCTTGGGTCGCCTATATAAGCCTTAGCTACTTCCAGAATGTTCCAGGACCGAGCAAGATCTGGAAGCATCGGGGGTTAGCCTAAGAGCGTCAGAGATATCAACTAAATAAAAAATGTTAAGAGACGAACCAAGGTTTCAGGTAACTCTAACGGACGCTTACCCTCGCAACAGGGAGAACAACTCTCTCAGTCAGCTAGCTCTGCCCACATTTGTCCCCAAAATAAAAAAAAAGACAACATAAAGTAAGAATTGTGTATATCCTCTCAAACATGACGCAATGCCTCATAAAAATATAAAAGAACATTACGTAAGCCCATGTTTACATCTCGTATGGTCACACAACACTCTCAAACAGATTACGTAACACTCCATAAAAAATACATGAAATAAAAATTTAATTCTTAACAATAACGTAAATTTACATATACTGACTGTAATGAAAAATACAATGAAATTAACGACGAATGTCTTACGTAATTTACATAATAAACTTAAATCTACACGAGAGGAACTCATCTTACAGGATGGTTATTCATCTCTTATAATGCACAAATGAAACATATAAATATATCATGAGTAAACTATTGTAATCACTCTATATCTAGACCAGCTTCGTAAGATATATATATATATATATATATATATATATATATATATATATATATATATATATTATATATATATAAATGCACATATATACATATATATATATATATATATATATATATATATATATATATATATATATATATGTGTGTGTGTATATATATGTGTGCTTGTATGTGCGTATGTGTGTATGTTTGCATGTTTTACTGTTGGTATCCATGCAGAAAACTCGTGAGAAATGAAAGAAATTTAGTAATTTACAATTGTATATCATTTCTCCCGCACAATCAAATGCCGCATAACCTATAACTATGTATCAAAGACTGCATAGATAAGAAACCAGTATGCTCTAAAAACTAAATTTTCTACCGGATGGGCTGAAACACTTTGATACTATCGAAAGTTCATACCCACAGGGTTTGTCATTACCTTATTCAAGATCACAGAGTCATACAGATTAATATAATGAAGACACAACACCGATAAATCTGACCTTTATCAAAGATATTCTTATCTCCAGAGTTTACCTTTGTTCTTGATGTAACACACATACACACTAACTTTATTTACAATATCACACCAATGGATATTATCTAGCGAAAATCACACAACGATAAGAATAACATTTAAAAAAAAATTGATCCCATTCTTAATACTTAAGCCTGGTTCAATGATAGATGCGTTTATTTCGAGAAACAGGAGGGTTATAATTTTTGGAAAGGTAACCGATTTGACTGGAAATAACAATATTCAGCTGAGTTATTGCTCAGTGAGTTTATGCCTCAACTGTGAAGGAATACAATATGACCATAAAGGAAACCTTTTCTGCTCTAACCCGGAAACATGAATGGTGGACTACCTTCAAATCTTCACCCTGGTATGGACTTCACTGTTGATCTTTGCTTAAACTAGATGGTTCTGTCACTCCCTATCCAAAGAAGAAAACAGCCCTTTTGGCCGATTTTTTTTTTTTCACGGTAAGCAGAGTACTGAGAAACTTAATCTTTCTCCTTCCTATCTTCGTCAAGGTTTTCGGTCTAGTGAAATTAAAACAGTATTTCTGAAATTGGATACTTATGGAGGTCCAAAAATTTGTTTCCTTTGTTTTTTATGATACAGCAGATACCTTAGCACCTAATCTGTTTGTTATTTTTTGGAGATTAACAAGAAGGGGCTTTATTTATTTATTTTTCTATTTTTTTTTTTGTGGGGGGGGGGGGCACTGGGAGACCTGGTGATGTTACCCCATTGGGAAAATGTACTTGAGATAGCCCCAGCCCTGCTGATTACCGCCAAATTTCCATAACTTATATATTATCTACTTTTAGAAACATCTAAATAGGTATGCTGAGGGTAGACATCTGTTCAATAGGTAGAGAGGCCCTTGGAACACCTGATGCCTTTCGTACTCTTTTCAATGATATACAGGAATCCCTTGATTGAGGTCAAGAAGTTCGTCTGATTGACTTGACTTTAGAGCTACTAGTGACCATCATAATCATGGGGCCCTTGGTTTCTTGTCCCAATACTTTTCATACTATATACACATATGTGGTTAGCCCTAGAAAACAAATTTGTTGCATATGCAAATAATGCTACTCTAATCGAATAGATTACATCTCCTGAATGTGGACCCATGGCTGGTGAATCCATTAACAAAGACCTAGTTAAAATTAGCTCATAGTGCAAATTATGAGGCAGGAAGTTGAATCTTAACAAATTATGAGGCATGAAGTTGAACATAAACAAAACTCAAAGTATGATTGCAAATAGGTCGAAGGCAGTGGCACCTCAGCATCCCGATCTTTGCTACAATGTCTCTTCAACTATACATAACTCACTTTAGATTTTAAATGCAATGGTTGATTTTAAATTTACTTTTGAGAAGCACGCCAGGTTTGTTTCTTATTCAATAATAAATTCCTTATTCCTGGTCTTCATGTTAATTTTTGGCATCGTTGTTCAGTTAGAAATTTGGGCATGTTGATTAAAATTTTTCGTAATTCTAACCGTTCTTTGCGTTCACATCTCCACAAATTGTACTATATATATATATATATATATATATACAGTGGAACCTCTACATACGAACGTATCTACATCCGAATTTTCCAACATCCGAAGTAAATTCGAGCAATTTTTCGACTCTACACCCGAATTTTATTTCGACACACTAAGTAGCAATTTTTGTCATACCGGTTGTATCCAAATTTTTCGACACGCAAAGTACAATCGAACACGTTCCTACTCTACACCCGAATTTTTTTTCGACACCCGAAGTAAACAATACCCGTACGCTAGGTGGTACTCATAGCGCCGGATGTATTTTTTATTTCCGCCGATAGAAGGCAGCATTTCTACCTCGGAGGGACCCTCAATTAGCGTGGCTTGGGACATTCCTCTGTTCTCGTCGGCTTCGTGTGGTTGTGCCTTGTGCGTTCTGCTATTAACTGTGTTTTAATCGTGATTTTTTACGTTCTTCCTTTTACGGTATTTTACATAAAACATGGTTCCTAAAAGGCTTAGTTTCGCAAGTGGTAGTGGTGAGAAAAGGAATAATGAAATGCTTTCCTTAGAAGTAAAGCAAGGAATTGTTGAAAAGCATGAGCGTGGCGTTCGTGTGAGTGAACTTGCAAAAGAACATCGCGCCGAACTTACTACAGAGGAGCTCAAGGAACTCCATGCTATGTCTGAGCACATGAGTGATGACAAGGAAGGGATCGAGGAGGTAGAACATGTGTTAGGTTCGGCGCAAATAAAAGAGGTGTTAGGAAAATATCAAGACATGGTCGACTTCATCAACAAATACCATCAAAATAAATTGCAGGTTTGTCGTGTAGTTGCGCAGTTTGATGATGTTTCCCTAATTTATTTTCGAAACATTCTGAAAAGCTGTACCAAGCAACTTTCTATCGATAGCTTCTTTAAAAAAAAATATAAAGCAAACTCGTCATGAAGAGGATGGAAGTGGTTCAAAGAAAACGACAAAGAGTGAAGAGAAAAAAAATTAATAAATTTTAAGTGGAGAGAGTGAAAGTGATTAAAATTAATCATCAAAAAGAAAAAAAGAAAATGTAAAAAAAATATAAAAATATAAAAATAAAAGAAATAAATAAGCTAAGTTAGGTTAAAGTTCACTTAGTGTAAGTTAGAATAAGTTACGGTAGTGACGTTTATCATAACCTCTCTACCTCCTCGCCGCCATCCGTCTCCTCTGTGACGGTGCCGAGAGAGGGTTGTGAACTCAAAGGCAGGATGCAATCACTAAGTTGTTTATTAAGGAACACTCTCCTTTATATACAAAACCTCAAGGCAACAGGAAATAACATGTTCGAGAGACAGACAATGTTACAGAGCAAACCGGAGACATGATCATTCAGGTTCTTTTTAGTGCGAGGGAAGAGCGCAGATACAAGCATAATATATACAAAATAATTATGTACAATTGTGTGACACACGGTTGGTACACCTCTCTGCGTAGCAAGACCAACAACACATGCGCTGGACTTTCTAGGGTAAAGTGACGCAAAAAACCCGTTTGTTATTTATCATTTTTTGATAATTACTCTTTTTTACATGTCTATTATCTAATTTAGTGTGCATATTGTCATGTGTAATTATGTGTAGTAATTTATTAAGGAGTTATCATAGGTTTTTGGGCTCCATCACGGATTAATCCTATTTCAATGTATTGTTATGGGAAAATTCGTTTCGACATCCGAACATTTTCTACATCCGAAGTCGGCTGTGGAACGGATTAAATTCGTATGTAGAGGTACCACTGCATATATATATATATATATATATATTTATACATATATATATATATCTATATATATCATATTCATTACTTCTCATATATGGTTTGTTTGTTACCTCCTAATTTCCTTTCCTGACTGGGCTGCTTTCTCTTTTGGAGCCTTTGGGCTTGTTGCATCCTGATTTTCTAATTGGGTTACTACTTAATAATAATAATAATAATAATAATAATAATAATAATAATAATAATAATAATAATAATAATAATAATAATAATAATAATAATGAACATTTTATGATAATAATTGTGAAAATTTTACGATAACACCCATATAAATTAACTTTACCTACGACCTGACTCCCACAAATTTCATTTGCGCCCAATACACCAAATTTGACTGTATTCCTGGTTCTCACACCAAAAGGGTTAAACTTCACAGGTCGGACCTCATAGCTCCATAGATGTCACTATAAGTTCAGGAGACCAGAAATGATTTGAATGCTGGAGTTTGTATATTTCCATAACGCCAATAAGAGAGAGAGAGAGAGAGAGAGAGAGAGAGAGAGAGAGACTTCTGTTGTGTGCTGCAACTTTCTCACGCCTTTCCCGCTTTTCGGGGGAGGAGTTTAATCATATCAACGACGGAGAGATGAGAAAGTTTGTTAGTTTTCACCTTCAAGACGCTACTGGCGAATGACGTCGAGGAGAAGGAGGGGAGAGGGGAGGATATGGAGGAGAGGGAGAGGAAAGGTGGAAGAAGGATAATGGATGGGGAAGAGTGGAAAGGATAATGGATGGGAGTGAGGAAAGAAATATTAGCAGAAGCACAGAGAAAGCGAAGAGACAAATGAAAAATTTCTTTATGGGGAAAAAGAAGACGTGGTTCTAATACAGAAAAAATGGTTAAGCAAAGCAAACAAACAATAATAATAAAAAAAAACCTGAAATAAATAAAAAACAAGGATAAAGAAGCATGTGAAAAAAAATTCATCAATAGATAAAAGGAAACAAAATTTGAAACCTAAAAGTACATCACGACAAGCAAGCGCTACTTAATTTCAATAATATTTCTACATTACGATTCGTCTATAGATGAAAATCTACCAAGCACACATATACATCTTTCCTCCCTTTTATTGTTAGACTCACCGACCTATAGAGGAAGGAAAAAACCACATAAATTTAGAAGCATATACAATCTTGTGTCAACCAATCTAAGATTGTCTCTAGACAGATAGAATTTCGCACCCCCATCTTTTCGTCGTCGCCCCACGTGCCATCTGTGTTGCTTCAATTCCCGTCAAATAAAAAGTGAAAGATATTTTGCTCAATCATATCTGATGCTTAATCTTCGCCTAATTTTGCCTTCTATTTCAAGATTTCAGTTAAATCACTATAGAGAAATTTAATTTCATAAGATAATATCCCTTTCCTGGTAGAAAAAACGTGAACAGGTTAAAGCTTTTTTTTATTTCTTTGTTCGCGTTCATATACATATCTATTGGTTGGTTTCAATAAAAGAAAGTAAATTGTAAATCATAAAGAGCATCTATTCCTTTGAAAATTCTGATGAATGAGTTCCACATAAAATTATCATTACTAAAGATATTTTTCAGATGTATGTATAAGTTTATAAATTATACATGCATACATACATACATACACACACATATATATATATGTGTGTATATGTGTGTACACACACACACACACAACACATATATATATATATATATATATATACACACACTTATATAAACAACAAAACACTCGAGTATGAACCGCGTCTTTTACCTGTAAATTTTCCTTTCTTAGAGAGAGAGAGAGAGAGAGAGTGAGAGAGAGAGAGCCTTTTCTGAGAAATATTATGGAGGTTCTTACAGAATCCCTTGATAGATCCAGAAGGGTCTCTTTATTTTTTCCTTTCTGATATCACGTCGGCTCTTCATTGGTATCCTCTGGCAGGTCTCATGCTATCACATCCCCATTCTTTTCACGCTTAACAACCCCTACCCCCTCATCACCCTTTAACCCCTCCCGATGGCCAAAACTAACAACTTCCCCTTAAGGGACCAAGATGATAAATATTAAATGCAATTATCGCACGGGGCAACTCCTGGCTGCAACTGCCAACACGCTCTCTCCCCCCCCCCCCTCTCTCTCTCTCTCTCCTCTCTCTCATCTCTCTCTCTCTCTCTCTCTCTACTGTTATATTTTTCTTCAAAACCTATATACCTTCTGAAGATTAAAGAGTATATTTATCATAAATTTTCTCCACCACATTGCGTTCAGAGACAATATTCTCTCTCTCTCTCTCTCCTCCTTCTCTCTCCTCTCTCTCCGCACTCTCTCTCTCTCCTCTCTCTCTCTCTCTCTCTAACAGCTATATTTTCAAAACCTATATACCTTCTCAGATTAAAGTGTATTTTTTCATAAATCTTCCTTCAGTACATTGTGTTTATAGAAAATATTCTCTCTCTCCTCTCTCTCCTCTCTCTCTCCTCTCTCTATATATATATATATATATATGTATATATATATATATATATATACATATATAATATATATATACATATATATATATATATATATACAGTATATATATATATATATAACACTGGTCGGATATGACTGGCAAATTTAAAAAATGCTGGTCTATGAATAAATTTGCCCATTTCTAAAAGCAATAAGTTGCTCTCCTAACTAAATACTAGGGACCAATATAAAAACAACCCATTTAAGGAATGTTTGGAGATCATCCTACAGGACTATCCTCAATGATATGTAGACATAATTATACGTCTACACTGATGTTTAATGCAACACTAACGATCTTCAATAATGATAACATTATTTCATCTTACGGATTTTCACTTCTATAAAATGTTTTAGCTTTCAATAGTATTCTGGGAATCGTTTATATATATGGAGTCTATCTGATTTGAAGGTTATTCCTTTAGGTTCGCTTCCAACATTTCACTGAAAAATTTCCCACGTAAATCCTATTCAAAACTCACATATTCATTCTATGGTTTTACTCCCTTTCTCGACACAT
>NC_090743.1:57275535-57278450 GCF_036898095.1 Palaemon carinicauda
AATCGCATTAAGATGACGACTCTGACGAAGAAATGATGGTTACTTGAAGGAAAAAGGTTTGAATGCATAATGAGGGCTACTCAATTATATGATTAAAAAATATAACAATGTTAGCCTTTAGAGAACGTGAACAAAATATTTTCTGAAAAAAACTGTTTGCTAAGAGGTAGATGCAACTTCTCACGAGATCATTGCAACTTGGCCCTATTTGATGCAACATCCGACCAGGTTAACGCAACTTTCCATGAAATTGAGGTAACATCCAACGAGGTTGATGCAATTTGCCACAAGATTGATGCAACTTGCCACAAGATTGATGCAACTTGCCATAAGATTGATGCAACTTGCCACAAGATTGATGCAACTTGCCATAAGATTCATGGAACATGCTACTGGATCATTGCAACTTCTCATGGGGTCGGTGCAACTTGCCACGAATTTGATTCAAAATCCAACGAAGTTTATCAAATATGCCAAAAGACTGATACAGCTTATCACGAGATTTATGCAATATACCACTAAAACAGTGCATTTAAGCTACTGCAAATTGCCTTTAAGTTGATGTAACAAGCAACAGGGTTAACACAACTTGTCCCGAGGTCATTGAAAATTAAGAAGAGGCCCGATGCTACGAGAAAGCATCTGCTTTAAAAAAAAAATCAAGAGTACTTTAAAAAGAAAAAAGCGGATAAGAATGAAGTTCGCCTGCGAATCTGAAAGGGTGGGCGGACAGGGGGCGAGGGAGGGAGGAATGGTGGGTTCTGGGGCCGATTTTGGATGAGATAAAAAGAAACAGTTGTACGAAGGGCGATGAAATGACAATTGCAGAAGGGCAATAACCTCCTTCAAGTCTTGAACGAAAACTGAAGGGAATGGCCGCTTTAACTGAGCAATAAGAGACACACCAAAGAGGGCTGAGGGCGCCATTTTTCTTCCAGAAAGTTTCTGAATTCGTAAATGTTTTCTCCGGCTGAGGAAGAAGAAGAAGAAGAAGAAGAAGAAGAAGAAGAAAAGGCAAGTTTTTATAAACTCATAAAAACTGAATATTGTCATATGGCATAGCTGATATCTTTCGAGGTTGGACGGCCTTTGTTTTATTTTTACCTTTACGAACACTCATATGTACAGTATATAGTGATTTCGTACACATGGACATACACTGATATATACCATACAAGTACTACACTAGAAACGGGTATTAATGTATGTAAATGCATGTGTACGTTTACTAATAAGAAATAACACTGACCATTTTTTTTCAAACCAGAAGACCACTTTGACCAAGTCATTTTCTTGATATTATTCTTATCATTTGGATCCAACTACAACGGTACACATGGTGTAAACTATCCCGACGGCTGGCAATATAAAGATGGTAAACTACAAAGGAGGAACTGCTTTATGACTACGTTGCTCCTTATTTTACATTTGTATAGGATATCCATGGAATAACAATGTTACTCAATTATTATTATTATGCCCTTTGCTAAATGTTCTTTTTAATAAACATGGTTTTTTAACCCAATACATTATGGAGTTATCGTATGTCTATTTTGCTTGCACTCGTATGTACCAAAATTCATAAAGCTAACAACAAAAAGAGCTCTAGAAATATTTAAAAAATTTTACTTCCTTTCCCTAAAGCAATATTGAAGACATAAAACTTCACCAATTTAATTGGCATTAAATAAATACTTTCAAAATAAGTTGATATCCACAGAGCTAACATTATAAGTTATATATTCTTAATGAAAACACGAATATGAAGGTAAATAACTATAATTACAAAAGACACATCATTGTATTATTAACGAAGACACAAATAGAAGAAAAAAAATTTTTCCATGCAGATCGAAGACAACGGATAAAAGATGATTATGCTTATTATGAAGAGGGAGCAAATCGTACAAAAATCTAGCATTACTGCTGGGTTTATCAGTTTTCATCATGAAACATTTCAACCCATACTATTATTATTATCATAATTAATATAACCCAACTTGGAAAAGCTGGATGCTAAAAGCCAAGGGTTCCAACATGGAAAGAATCCCAATTCGGAAAGGATATATGAATAAACTATAAAAGAAAAATAATAGCCAAACATAAAGTACATTCAAATCGGTAACAATGTTAATATACCACTTTTGGTCTCTGCCTCCCTAAGCATTAAAAATCTAGTAAAGGTGTTTTAATAACCATTTAGTGCAGCTCCAGCAAAAACAGAAATGGAGAACACTGATATAATCATTTCTGTTTACTGTCAAATTTATCAATCACCTCAGCCAAAAGTGTATGCGTTTTATTCAGACGATAAGTAACAGAGCCATATGCTTCAAGCTAAGGATGGGCTCTTAAATGTAATAATTATAATTACTTATGTGACACACAATAAGAATAAAAGCAAACGAAGTATTACAAAAGCACATCCTTAATTCATGACGTAAGTTTTACTTGATGGTGATTTAAACGAAAGTTCTTCAGCGCCCTTTGTTGCGGGGGTTTTACAGAATACAGCTCGACACGATACCAATGCGTCAAGCAGAAAATAAAGCAAAGAAGAAAAATAAACTGGGCATACCATTTAGTTAGGGCGTTTACCGCCCAGTATATTCAATAATATAGAAGTTAATAAAAAAACGTTCGTGAGGCAATGAAAGGATAAAAAATAAGTTCAAGAGAATATAGGAAATAAATAAAAAACTGAAAACGTACGAGAGTTAAATTCAGGATAAACTACAAATTTATTTGCATATAGAAAAGAGCGTAATAACATAATTACAGAAAAAAACCTACACCTCGATACATACACATACACACACACATATGTATATATATATATATATATATGTGTGTGTGTGTGTGTGTGTGTGTGCGTATGTGTATACATAAGAAAATTTTAATCATCTTCGAACAAA
>NC_090743.1:57278950-57298950 GCF_036898095.1 Palaemon carinicauda
ACACACATATATATATATATATATATATATATATATATATATATAGATATATAAATACGCCTTTATATGCATATATATATATATACATATATATGTATATATATATACATATATATATATATATATATATATATATATATATATATATATATACTTTTGTGTGTGTGTATGTGTGCATATATAAGTATATATATATATATATATATATATATATATATATATTTATACTGTATATATATATATATATATATATATATATATATTTATACTGTATATATATATATATATATATATATATATATATATATTTATATATACACACACACACATATATATATATATACATATATATATATATACATATATATATATGTATATATATATATATATATGTATGTATATATATATAATATATATATTTATATATATATATATATATATATATATATACATATAGGTATATTTATATATATATACATATATATATATATATATATATATATATATATATATATATATATCTATGTATATATATACATATATATATATATATATATATATATATATATATTTATTTATATATATACATATATATATATGTATATATATATATATATGTGTGTGTGTGTATATATATATATATATACATATATATATATATATATATATATATATATATATATATATATATCCAGAAGCTCGCCCTTTATTATATGGGGGAAACGAGTTGTAAAGCTTGAGGAAAGTATATTCCCTAATTATTTATTTGCTATCAATAATATCATAATGTCGAACGAATAATCTATTAATGATGAAATGAATATTATTCTGCAAACCAATATGTTTTTCAGCAAAGCGATAATAATAATAATGATAATAATAATAATAATAATAATAATAATAATAATAATAATAATAATAATAATAATAATAGTAATAATAATAATAATAATAATAATAATAATAATAATAATAATAATAATAATAATAATAATAATAACAATAGTGATATATAAATAAAATTAACCTCTAAAATTATTATTTTACAGTCTCCTCTTTTAGAGGAAATGCGGGAAACAAAGACCGTTGCATAAAAAACTCATTATGATTCTAACACTGAAAATATCCCCTTTGATATATCATATGAAAAACTTCATTATGCAGATGGTGACGGCCATAATTAAAATATCAGGCAACATTATTATTATGAGAATGATGCTGATGATGACGGAATGTCTGTTCCTTTACGGTAAATGGTTATGGAAATTGAAGACGGTTGATGAATGAATTGATTGGCTCTGAACAATATGTGGGTGATGATGCCAATATACATATCAAATGAGACCAATTCATCTCGGCTCACGTTGGTGTAAATAAAAACATCATCAATTATAAAAATAACGATAATGAAAATATTTATATTGTAGAGGCCAGATATTGAGGTCACTTCATTTCAATTCACGTTGATGTCAACAACAACAACAACAACAATAATAATAATAATAATAATAATAATAATAATAATAATAACAATAATAATTATATCGTTGAGGTCAGATATTGAGGTCTATTCATTTCAGTTCACATTAATGTCAACAACAACAACACTAACCATGACAACAACAACAACAACAACAACAACAATAATAATAATAATAATAATAATAATAATTATTATTATAATAATAATGATAATAATGATAAAAACATGGAACATCTTTTTTTTTATCAATAATTGTCCATTTATCTTTTTTCATCTTTTACCAATAATCCTTATCTGGAATATATCCCTCATGTGTAGGTAGTATTTAGGTAAATGCCATTTACCTATCAAAAATTAATAACCGATTGTACAGATAGCAGGACTCTACACGGAGACTAAGGTCGAGACATTAGAAACAATTATTAATGTAAAAATCCAATATAAAACAGAATTATTACTCATTAGGAATATGATATCCATAACAATTACGTACGGAAATCTCTTGATAAGTAACAGAACAACAACTGTTCAAGATATTTGAGGCTAACTTCAAGGGCACTGTGTAACAACTACTGTATATCATTCACACTGACTAGTCGTGAAGCTATAATTAAAATAATTACAACAATATCAGGATAAAACACGAACAGGTAGCTATTTCAGTTTGTAAGTGACAAGAACAAAGAAAACAAAATAAAAAAGAAAAAATAAAAGCCGCAACAAATACTGCTGTTTAAATTCGATTGCAGGAAAAGGGCCTAAGACATAACATTATTCATGTCTAGGGTGTGGCCAGTCTTTATTATCACGCTGGCCAATGCAGATTGGTGATGGTGGGACACTTTTGTCTAATCATTTAAAACAAACCACCCTAATACATCTTTACTAATCATGGCGAAACACAAACCCTTTCACCAGATTAAGGTATCGCCCATAGAACGGAAACAAACAACAACTATTAGGATAATAATAATAATAATAATAATGATAATAATAATAATAATAATAATAATAAAAACAACAACAACAACAACAACAATAATAATAATAATAATAATAATAATAATAATAATAATAATAGCAAACAAAATATATAAGGAACACAGACCTTCAGTAGATTGCAAAAGACCTAATAACTCACGACCCAGTGACCAAGGTTACATGACCCTGGCCAGCACTGAATTTATTTTGCGGTGTAACACGCAACACTAAAGAGTTGGATGATACAGAGCAGTCTCTCTCTAATCTAGCTCTGATATCTCGCCAAAACTCATGAAATATAGTGATTAGGGATCGTAATAAGTGTGGCTTTTGACAACACGCGCAAGACCAGGCGTTAAAAAATTGGGTAGGCTTCCGTGACGTCATGACTTGAAAGGAATATATGACTCATCTTATAATAATAGCAACTGATACTGGGCAGCTTTTGTATTAAAAAAAAAATGACGTTACGAAAATTATGTTTCAAGGATTCCTGCTTCCTTTTCACCCTCATATACAAATGATAAACGTTATACTGTCCCATATTCAGATATTCAGCAGCAGTGTAAAGTTTGAAACTACGATTAAGCTTTGAAGCTTAATTGTAGTTTTCGACTAAAGAAAGCCCGGACTAAAACAATGGTAGAAAGTTTTGAATTTCCCCTTCAAGAATGTATTCAATTATGAAGCCTAGAATTAGTAAAATGAAGAACGATTTATTTCGAAATATACAGTAGATTAGAAATAAACTTTTAAAAAAATGCCGGTTATTTTTTCTTTCTATCCATGCCAGTCTTTGGTATTCTCTACCTGGTGTCGTTTCCCCAGTGAACTACTTTGAAAAACATCTATCTGTCACTTATTGTGAGAGAGAGAGAGAGAGAGAGAGAGAGAGAGAGAGAGAGAGAGAGAGAGAGAGAGAGAGAGAGAGAGAGAGATTTTATAGATAACTTATAAACCACTGCAGAAAGAAAAAATAATTTCTCTCCCTGATTACAAACGAATATTAGCTCAGGGAGAGAGAGAGAGAGAGAGAGAGAGAGAGAGGAGAGAGAGAGAGAGAGAGAGAGAGAGAGAGAGAGAGAGAGAAATTAATGAGCAACGCGATACCGAATATTTTAGCAAAAGCCAGAGTGGCTCAATAAAAAAAAAAAAAACATGCATATTCAGTACGCCTGTATCGCCCGCTCAGTTTTTGCTCCCTTTTAACTAACATTTAGAAGAGTTTTTTTTTTTTAACGAAACTTCAATACAACGGCAGCAACAGACACATCTTCCCCTCCAGTGAGGAATTTGGATATGAAACGCGGAATTTATTTATTGAGGATAAAGAGAAATGTTCATTTGGGTATGTTCTTCGCAGTCCCCAAGAGAGATTAGTTCACCAAAATTTCAACGGGGCTCCGCAAGGCACTAGAAGAATTGGAAGACCCAGGCCTACGGGCTGAAGACTATGAAGGTGAAGCAGATATGATGGGTGGAGAAGCATTGATTTAAAAGCTCAAAATAGAAACGACTGACGAAATCTAACCTATGCCCTTTGCGTCAATAGGCGTAGGAGATGATGATGATGAAATTTTAGGTACGTCTTACCTACTGTCCAAAGGCTTGATGTCGTAGAAGAGATTGGGATCTGGAGATATTATTTACCGGTTGATCATCCTATTAGACTTTCAGTGGCAGATGAATCTATTATCATACACACAGTTGAGGTTTTTTTTTTTTTTTTTTTTTTTTTTTTTTTTAATACTATATAACGGAGGACTGCTATGCAGTGCTGTGGTTTTATTACCTACTCCTTTGAACATTTTCATTCTTTACATCCTAATAAGCAATATCAAAATTATAATTAGTAGGCATATCAGTGCCTCCCCCCACAAAAAAAGGCTAATTGTAATACCCAATTTATAATGATAATTAGTGATTTATACTCACTAGCATCCTTCTTTTCTTATCTCATTACCATAATAACTATTTTTGTGATTTTAATCACCATTATAGTTGTTACCATTGCCATTTACAGCATAGTTACCTTTTCCCCTATACCGGTATAATTATCATATTATTATTATTATTATTACTAGGAAAAGCTAACACCCTCGTTGGAAAAGCAAGATGTTATAAGCCCAAGGGCTCCAACAGGGAAAAATAGCCAAGTTAGGAAAGGAAACAAGGAAACAAATAAGGAAATAAATAAACGATGTAAGAAGTAATGAAAAATTAAAATGTGATATTCTGAAAAACATTAACAACATTGAAATAGATAATTCATATATAACTATAAAAAGAATTATGTCAGCCTGTTCAACATAAAAAATTTTGCTGCAACTTTGAACTTTTGAAGTTCTACTGATTCAACTACGCGATTAGGAAGATCATTCCACAACTTGGTCAAAGCTAGAATAAAACTTCTAGAATACTAAGTAGTATTCAGCCTCATGATGGAGAAGGCCTGACTATTAGAATGAATTGCATGCCTAGTATTACGAAGAGGTTGGAACTAACCAGGAAGATCTGAATACAAAGGATGGTCAGAATTATGAAAAATCTTATGCAACATGCATAATGAACTAATTGAACGACGGTGCCAAACATTAATATCTAGATCAGGAATAAGAAATTTAATAGACCGTAAATTCCTGTCCAACAAATTATGATGAGAATCAGCAGCCGAAGACCAGACAGGATAACAATACTTGAAACAAGGTAGAATGAAAGATTTAAAACACTTCTTCAGAATAGACTGATCACCGAAAATATTAAAAGAATTTCTCAATATGCCAATCTTTTGTGCAATTGAAGAAGACACAGACCTAATGTGTTTCTCAAAAGTAAATTTGCTGTCGAGAATCACACCTAAAATTCTAAAAGTCATACAAAGTTAAAGAAACATTATCAAGGCTGAGATCCGGATGTTAAGGAGCCATTGTCCTTGACCCCACTTACAATGCAACAAGCTTGGTTTCTAGGCCAAACCACATGTCATGTGTACATAAGATGAACACTTACTATTGTTACCATCAACAACAACTCTTTGAGATCTATTACTTAAAAATTTAATAATAATGCTCAGAAACGACCCACCCACTTCCAATTGTTTGTTTTTGAAACCAAAGGCCTCCAGATTATCACGGTCAAAGGCAGCGCTAAAATCAAGACCAATCATACGAACTTCCTGACCACAATCAAGGGATTTCTCTACAGCATTGGAGATTGTAAGAAGGGCATCGCATTCTCAAAGGCCTTTATGGAGACCAAATTGCAAACTAGACAACAGATGATTACCTTCAGCAAACCTATTAAGACGTTTTGCCAAAAGACGTTCAAACGCTTTAGATAATATGGGAGTTGTGGAAATTCGGCGGTAATCAGTTGGACTTGAGCTACCACAAACACATTTACATAGTGGAGTAACATTACCAATTCTCCAACAAGTGCTAAAAGCTCCTCTTCTTGCTAACCTGCGCAAAATAACAGATAACGTTAGAGCTATTATTAATATTCTTTACAAAGCTTTGTTATTAAGAATTATTTCCACTATTTTTTTTTTTTTTTACATCCTTCTCGTCACTATTACAGCCTTCATTACCATCATTATGGTTTCTACAAACCAATTACTGTCATCACTATGCATGTTATCACAATCACTATGATCATGAACATTTCCAGTCCTATCATCACAACCATCTCTCCCACATAAATGGCATTACTCTCTTCAACCACATACCTTTATTCCACATCACCGTCATGATACCATCGATTTTCCGACATTGATATCCTTTGCAGTTACCTTTCTTTGTTATCATCATAATCTATTCCACTATACTGTCATTATTACCTTTAACCTTATCTTTTTATCAACCACTTCCACCACTGTTATCACTGCCACCCACCTTCCGACATTAATGCCATTACTGCCTTGAACTTACCCAAATCACTGCCATTACTATATTCAACCTTTCTACATTACTATCATCAACTATTCCCGAACCTATGCTCGTACTATAAGAAACTTTTCTAAATCCCCATTATAACGCTATATTCTAATTTTTTCCAATAACTGTCATAATTGCCGTCTTCCTCTCAACAGTACAGTCATCACTGTCATCCCACTTATTTTCATCATCAGCCTTCCAAGATCCCGGGTCCGGAGGTCGTGCAATCGATCGGTACGTCTTGGCAATTGTCTTTTCCAAAACTTTTGTAATTTTGACGGAGGAAGTTTATTTCTTGAAACACAGATACACACACGGTGGTATTGTCTAGGAAGTGTGTGTGGGTGTGTGGAAGAGGGAGAGGAAGAGAGAGAGGGAGGGAAGGAAAGGAGGAATTACTACAATTGATCATTCTTTCTCCTACGTGGTTTAACCTTTCCTTGAAATATGATTCCATAAACAAAAAGGATCATCATTTCCTACCACGCCTATTGGCGCAAATGGGCTCAGTTATATTTCACCAGTCGTCTGTATCTTGAGCTTTTAAATCAATGTTCCTCCATTCATCAACTCCTATTTCACACCTGGGTCTTCCAACTCTAGTGCCTTCTGGAGCCCAATTAAATGTTTGTGAACTAATCTCTATTGGGGAGTGCAGAGAGCATGACCAAAACATCTTCATCTACCCCTCACTATGATCTCATCCACATATGGCAGCCGAGTAATCTTTCTTATTGTTTCATTTCTAATCCTAGCCTGCCATTTCACTCGCAAAATTCTTCTCGGGGCTTTGCTCTCGAATCCACAAAATTTGTTGGAGTTTTTTTTTATTGTCATACCACGACTCATATCCATACAGTAACATCGACCTCACTAAACTGATATATAACCTGATTTTTATGTGTAATATCAGGCGATTATATTTCTAAATTTTACGTAAACTTGCCATTATCTGATTTGCTTTTTTTTCGATCTGTCATGAAATTCCCATTTTAAAGACCCTGTATTACAGATCATACTCCCTAAATTTTTATATGATTCTACCTCATTAATCCTTTCTCCTTCCAATCTTATATCATCTTCCACTGCATATTCCGTTCTCATCGTCTGTGATATTTCATTCATTCTGGTAAGCAAGCTTTGAAAGTCCTGTGGTGTTCTGATAATAAGGACAGCATCATCAGCATACTCTAGGTCAGCTAATTTCCTACTACCAATGCAGTCCAATCCTTCTCCACCATCCCCAACTGTTCTATGCATTACAAAATCCATGAGGAAGATAAACAACATAGGTGACAACACATTTCCTTGGAGTACTCCACTGATTACTGAAAATCCATTTGCTCATAAACAGACTTAATCAAATTTACATATTTAAGAGGAAATCCATAAAAAGCAAGACTCTCCACCTAATTGACCTGTGGACACTATCAAAAACACTTCCATGGTCCGCAAATGCCACCAAAAGTGGATTTCTATATTCTACACATTGATGTACAACATGTCTTAAAATGTAAAGTTTGTCAGTACAGTTTCTACCTTTTTCGAAATCCTGTTTGTTCACACTCAGTTTTTCATCAATATTTCTCTCTAGTCTCTTTAGAATAAGCATACTACATATTTTCATGAAAAACCGAAGTAAGTGTGATGCCTCTGTAATTATTGCAATCAGTCAGATCGCCTTTTTTTGTTATTTTTAACAACATTCCTAGCTCCCATTCATCAGGCTTTGCCTCTCCATGGCACATTCTACAAAATAATCCTGCATTCTGGGAGTCATTTCATTTTCGGCCAATGTCATCTTATCCATCGTATCCAGGGGCTTTCCTTCTCTTGAGTTTTCTAACCATGGCTTCGTTTTCAAACAAACTGAATTTATTCATGGACACATCAAGGTCTTCCTCAGTTTAATGTATGTCAATCAAATTATTCCTTTCATATGTCCTATTCATGACCTCACTAAAGTGTTCCATCTAACGTTGCCTTTCTCCATATTCTGTTGTTATAACAGAGCCATCTCTCTTTTTGATGAGTATCTGCTTCTTCTTCTTTGTCCTCATTAATAATTCTATGAGAAATTCTTACACCATAGCCACTTTCTGAATTCATAGCTTTGTCAGCCTTACCTCCTTTCCTGTCTAATTCTCTACAGTCATTCCTTGCTTTTCTTTTGACCTCACTAGCAATGCTGAAATACTCAGTATATTCCCCTCGTAATTTTTATTACTTCCACGAAAACTTTCAACACTCAATTTCTGTCTTTGTCTTCTTTTTATAGTATTCCAAGCATCATTTGATATCCATGGCTTTCTCCTTGCAACTGCATGTCCCAAAACATTACTACCAAGTGTATGATATATGTTCTTAAAATCACACCATTTTTCGTTAATTGTCTGGTCTTCTTCTGTTAAAGTCTCCAAGACAGCAAACCGATTCCTACATTCAATTGCATATGTTTCTCTGTGCTCATATTCGAGAAGCTTTGTTAAATCAAACCTAGGTATTCTATCTACCTCTCTGTTGGATGTTTTCAGATTTAATTTCAGTGTGGCAACGAGAAGATGGTGATCAGTACCAATATCTGCACTTCTATAACTTCTTACATTTCTAAGAGTCCTCCTTCTCTCTGCATTAACGTCTATTATTATTATTATTATTATTATTATTATTATTATTATTATTAGCATTAGCATTAGCTGTATTATTATTATCATTATTATTATTATTATTATTATTATTATTATTATTATTATTATTATTATTATTATTATTATTATTATTATTATTATTTTCATTATTATTATCATTATTATTATCATTATTATCATTATTATTAAAGAACGTGCTTCATGCTCCAAATCAGCCACGTTGACTTGCATGATTAAAAGGTTCGTGTGCGTAAGTACTAAATACAGGTCATTACCTTTTATTAACAGAGAGAGAGAGAGAGAGAGAGAGAGAGAGAGAGAGAGAGAGAGAGAGAGAGAGAGAGAGAGAGAGAGAGAGAGAGAGATATGACGGATTTTGGTATTGCGTTTAATCCCCCGATATTTTTCACAGCACCAACCAGCTACTAATTGAGGAGGTCAAGAAAATGGTATGGGGCAAGTTGTATCACGTGTGAAGACTTTCCGTATAAGATAAAGGATGTGTTCCAGGGAAAATGTGTTCCAAATTTACAAAGAAGTATAGTTTTTATACGTCGAAATGCATACACTAACAGCTGTCTTTGCATATATATATATATATATATATATATATATATATATATATATATATATATATATATATATATATATATATGTATATATATATATATATATCTTTCAATTTGACAAAGAAAATAGGGAGGATGTGATTACTTATCATGAGTTTGAAAATGCTTTGAAAGAGATGAAAAATGGGAAAAGCCCAGGGTATGATAATATACCAATTGAGTTATTCAAAGAGGGAGGGGACCTAGCAAAGCAGATATTACATGACCTAACCTTGTCATTCTGGTTAGAGAGCATGGTTACTGAAGACTGGGGAAAACATATTTCTGTACCCTTTTATAAAGGTAAAGGTGATTCAGGCAAATGCGAAAATTATAGAGGTATAACGCTCATATGTCATGCAGCAAAACTTTATGAGAGGATTTTAGAAAAAAAGGCGCGACACATCATTGAACCTCAGCTAGGCGAAGAACAACATGGATACGGAAAGGACAGAAGTACATCAGATCTCATATTCGCCTTGAGGCTTGTTATTGAAAAATCATGGGAATACAATAGGCCACTGTATATAGCATTTATTGATTTGGAAAAGGCATTTGACTCGGTACCTAGGAACAAATTGTGGAGGTGCTTGGGAGAGGTTTATGGACTCGACGGTAGATTAGGAGCTGCAATAAAGAGCACGTACGAACCATGTATGAATAATGTAAGGACTGGATACAAGAATGAAAATTGGTTTAGAGTAACAACAGGTGTTAAGCAAGGAAGCGTTCTTTCCCCACTCTTGTTCATTGCATATATAGATGTAATTATAAGAAGTTTTAAGGAAATAATAAATATCTCAGGAGACATTATGATTTTTGCTGATGATATTGCTTTCTGGACATATGATCGGGAGGAACTAGAAAGAGCATTGATAGCCTTGAACGATTGTTTAACAGAAGCTGGACTGAAGATGAACATTAATAAAACAGAAATATTAACAATCAACAAACAACAAGCTCCAACGAACATCATGATAAGAAATACGGTAATTAAGGACACCAACGCATTCAAGTATTTAGGGTGTATGTTTACAGACAACGGCTATAAGAACAAAGAAGAAATTACTGAACGAATAAAGAAATATAATAAATGCTATGGAGCACTCTATCCAATTATGAGAGATGCATACGTACCTATAGAAATAAAGAAAACCATATTTGAAGGATTACTAACACCAATCATGACATATGGATCAGAGAGCTGGACAATGACCATCAAAGACAGCAGCAGAGTCCAAGCTTCAGAGATGAAAATCCTGAGAACAATAATGCACAAAACAAGAAGAGATAGAATAAGAAATGTAGATTTTAGAAGGATGGTTGGGGTATCTCCTATGTTGAACAAGATTGAGAAGGGACAGCTGAGATGGCTGGGACATTTAATGAGAATGGATGGAAATAGAATTGCAAGGAAGAGATGGGACTGGACGCCTGGTGGGAGGAGATCAAGAGGTAGACCACGTAAACGCTGGAGGGATGGAATTGAAGAGATTTTGACAAAGAACAACATGCCAACAATTGAACAGCTGAGAAGAGAGGGAATTTTTGAAAACAGAATTGAGTGGAGAAGACAACTGATTCCACTGACAGGCTGAAAGCCTACCTGGGAGTGGAAGTGAAGTGAAGTGAAGTGATATATATATATATATATATACATATATATATATATATATATATATATATACGTATACATATACATATATACAAATAAATATACATATTATATATATGTGTGTATATATGTATATATATATATATATATATATATATATATATATATATATATATATATATATATATATATATATATATATACTTTTTAATTTTTCTGAGCTTATTTCTTATGATAAAACCTCCAGTCGTAATAGATGGAAAATATTGACAACTAGAAGCTGGTTAAAAAAGTTGCTTGATGAATCAAGATTTATTGTTATCTTTTCACATTGAAAAGGATTTCACTATTCTAAAAGCTCATATAAAATAAAGGATATGGAGACTTATTGCATGACACCTGATTTATGAAACTCTTATCGAAAGTCGAAACTAATTCAATCATATGGAATTATTAGAATTAAAATCACATCAATAGCTGATGTAGGAAGAAATGATGCATACAAAGAAGAGTACAAAGAAAGACAAAAAAGAAAGAAGAAGAGGTATTAAAAAGTGAGGACAATGAGATAATACGACTACAACCATGTAATTCACATCAACCTTCATATTCAACTCTTCCTCTTCCAAACAATCTAGCCCCTTCTTCCCGGCCACTTCTCCTCCCGCCTTACCAAAAAGATAAAAGATTATAGCTACAATCACCAACAAGAGCCCTCCACAGCTGAAATTAATCTGCGCTCAGTTCCCCGCTTGAGGTGATTACCGTGCCATCTAGCGGCTCCATCTATTAATGGGTCTGACCTTGTGCAACACGTTAATGATGACACTGGATTTCCATTGTCTTTTATGTTTAATTATTTACCATTTTTTTTCAATATGCAAATGTTATGGATGTGTCGTTCCGTGCTGAAATTACCGTTCATTTTCTTAAATGATGGCTCGTTGTCACTAAAGGCCTTTTGTATTACACAGTTCGTTAAATGTTATATTTATGTGAATGAAAGAGAGAGAGAGAGAGAGAGAGAGAGAGAGAGAGAGAGAGAGAGAGAGAGAGGGGGGGGGGGGGGGGGGGGGGGGGCTTATGTAGGATAAAGTGAGAATATCCAATTATATAATTTGTAGTTATGGTAAAAGATATTAAACAACTTCTAAACCATTATTCCATCTCACAAATTTTTTTTACTTTCTATTATTCCATATTCATATTACCAAGAAACATTTACATCATAAACAGGTTAGTCTAACTCACATGTTCAGAAGATAAATGATCTAATTAGCGGGTACTAAAAATACTAGAGTTAATTTTAGAAATAAAAGTCAAACTTTAGTCACAATACAAAAGGTCAACCACACCAGGATATGATGAAGGTCGTTACCCACGCTGAATTCAAATAGGGTTCAAATTTGTTTTTCAAAAGAAAATCCACACTTCCTAAAGTATCACTAATAATAAGTTAAATTTTGCTCATTTTTTAACAGGAAATGCAAAAAAATACTTGAGTTCTGTATGTTAGAACCTCAAATCTAGGGATTAGTCCTTGTTAATTATTTCAACTCCTTAACATATCGCTAAGAAAAATATTTCCTTTTCAATTTTTAATAACTGTCAATTATTTCAATTTGACGTAGCACGAAAAATAAGTTAACTTTTGTTAAACATTTATAACAAGAAATGCCAAAAAATGTGATCTGTTTATTAGAACCTTAATATAGGGAGTTAAACTTTCATATTTCAATCGATTAGCATATTAAAAATAAGTTGCATTTTGTAACATCTCAAACAGAAAATGGGAAAAAATAATGATCTGTCTGTTAGGTAAAGCTTAATCTAATTCACAGCCAGATTCATCTGATCTTCTAACCTTTCATAAGAACCAATTAGCATGAGCATAAAACCATACAAAAGTTTAAAAGCTATAACTTCATAAAAGTCCGAAGGATGGATACGAGTACGTTGGCTACATGATTACCGCCTTTTGCATCATTGATTTATACTGCTCCTGAAACTTGCAACAATCCTTCGCCTACTGGTGCTTCCTGCATTGGGTCATAGTGATTTAAGAAAAAAGAAATAACAATTATTGGCATCGACACCGACAAATTCAAATTTACAAGAGTAGCAGTTATGCTTGCTACTAATTAATTCTGTTTTCTTAAATCAGTATCAACACTGTTATAGTTTATCCCATAAAATACATACATACATACATACATATATATATATATATATTATATATATATATATATATATATATATATACATATATATATATATATATATATATATATATATATATATATATATATATATATATATATATATATATATATATATATATATATATATATATATATATATATATATATATAATTCTTAAATATTTGATGGTTGTGTCATTATTTTCATAAATAATTGTTCAGGATTGCTATAAACATTGTAATGAATTGCTATAACAAATGAATCATCAATGACAAAAACATACATATCATTTAGATTATGCGTAAAATATACAGCTTATAATAAAATAGAAATAAGTTTTACTGTCAAGCTTGATAAAATTACGATTTATCTATTGAAACTGACAATATCTAAATTTCTCCCCCAATCTTCGTAAAATATTATCAAGAAAAGAGTAGGGCTAACTGATGAAAAATGATATCTCCCCTGAAGCCAAAATAACTGAGCAAATCTTCCATGTTCCTGACAACAAATCTCTGGCACCATTCATCTTGCATAATCCGACCGTCATAAGCAGCTGCTGTTGTGATAACGCCCTGGATAATGCAAGGTCGTAGAATTTGATATTGATATATCAAAATACGTGTTGATGCCAAAAAGATTTCCTCAAGGGAAAGGGCTTATACTGTAACTATGAATGTTTTATATCTGTGTGTGTATGTATCTAGATCTATCTATCTATCTATCTATATATATATATATATATATATATATATATATATATATATATATATATATATATATATATATATATATATATATATATATATATACATATATATATATATATATATATATACATATATAAACATATGAATATATATATATACATATATATATATATATATATATATATATATATATATATATATATATATATATATATGTATATATAGATAGATAGATAGATAGATATATATAAATATGTGTGAGTGTGTTTGAGCAACCCGTCTGACCTACTTTTCATATATCTTCTCTACATATCAAGTATCACCGCATTGCTCACCGCAATGACCGTTTATATCCCAAGCAATGAAGCAATCATACTCCTTTTGCTAGTGTTCTTATTAGAGAAATATCAATGATATCATAAAATAAAACAATAAATCTTTATTCGATATAATAGTTGCGCCTACCTTAAAAAATCAAATAGCGAGTCACCAAAATATATGTAAAAATCTTACAACCTTCAAAAGTACAATATCCCTTGTCCGTGCAAATAGGTCCTTTACTGAATATAAAATTTATTACCAAAAAAAAAAAAAGAAAAAAAAATCTATAAGAGCAAAGACCACAACAAGGAATTGTGTAAATTAAACTTAAAAAACAATTAATTGCAATATCCCCGAGTAACAGAAACACAACAACAACAAAAAACATTCATATGTTGCATTCTTAACTGACTGCAATCTCCTTTTCATTGCATCACAAAAAAGGAAAGGCATGGCTTTAGCCCCGTTACGTAACAAAATGTCTAACATAAAGAAGAATAAAAAGAAATAATTTCCACAGCCATGTTATGGTCTTCGGAGATAAGCACCTGAATCATTTCCTGTAATTGGGTATAATCATACACCTGGTCGGAGACCAATGCCTTCGTGAACATAGGTAATACTGTTTGGAGTATCCTTGATGGTTGCAATACGAGAAAAAACAAACATATCTGACGATATTAATTGTGGAATGATCATATATCATCTAATATCTGAAGAGATGAGTTTGGTGTTTTGCCATATTTCATTACATAATTGACGGTGCCTGTTATAAATTTATAATCGATGGACTCTGAGATTTAAGGGTCATATGCCATCATTCTCTTATTACTGATTGTTAGAGTTGTGTAAAGGGACATATAAAAGAAATATCCAAAATGTATTTTATGCGATCATATAAAACAAAATAAAACGCCTATATGTATTTATGTTCGGATAAATACCATGGCAATTTACATGATAAATTCTCTTTGGAAATTCAAGTTGCCTTCGATTAAAAAACTATAGATTGGAAATTTTCATTGGGGAATTTTTCATCCTAATTTTCGTACATTACAATTCTGATAATAATCGGGAGAATCAGAATACTCTCTCTCTCTCTCTCTCTCTCTCTCTCTCTCTCTCTCTCTCTCTCTCTCTGTCACAGACACAAACACACACACGTACACACACACACACATACACACACACACACACATATATATATATATATATATATATATATATATATATATATATATATATATATATATATATATATATATCTGTATATATATATATATATATATATATATATATATATATATGTATATATATATGTATATATATATATATATATATATATATATATATATATATATATATATATATATATATATATATATATATATATATATATATTCTCTCACTCTCCATCCCTGTATTCGTACAATCCAATCCTGCCTTTCGTGAGGGCCAGCGCTCCATTATTCATCGAAAGGGGCCCAGCCATCATACGGTCCTGATGAAAGTGTCCATCAGGCAATTCATCATTCACCTCCGAGTGAACAATATTCAACGCGGTTAGTTCAAATGGAGCCATACCAATCTGAATGGTATACCAGGGCATCTGTGATTGGCTATGACTGGCAGCACGTTTACGTCATTCGTAAGTTGGACTATTCGTTTTCAAAATTGGATGACCAAATATATTTTTGGGAAATATTTTGGTTCAATGAAGAATGTTTGGTTACTGTTTTATTTTGTAGTTTGGATGTTTGAATATTTGTCTGTATGTTTGTTTCTATGTCTCGATGTTTCTTGTTAATGTGCCGTTTGTGGGTCTGAATTTCTGGATAATTGCTTACAAATTCAGGGTTTTCAAATTTGAAAGACTGAATATCTGTTAGCCAATGGGTATTTGGTCACAGGAGCACGCTCTCCAATTACTCCAAAACTTAAGCAGTCCTGCAGCTCTCCTCTTCTTTTACAGTAATTAGAAGGTTCTTTAAATGGGGGAAAGCAAAAAATATCCAGATATGTTGAGCAATAGGGGAGGGGATATAAAAAAACTAGCCCGGTTTCCTCACAAAACGACCTGGAAATAACATCGTCCGCATAGTCAACCTAACAGAGGTTCGTGATGCCATCATACGTAAACAGAAGTTCGTAATGCCAACGTACATCTGATATATATTAAAAAACTTTAGTAATTACTCAAAAGTGTCCATAGAATATACAATTCACAAATAGTGAGACTTTTGAGTAATTACTCCATCTTTTATTTAGTATATATTTTGCATATACGGTATATCAAATGTCAGCTGGCATCACAAATTTCTGTTTATGTACGCTAGTATCACAAATTTCCGTTAGGTTAACTATGTCGACGATGTCAGTCCTAGGTCATTTAGTGAGGAAACCAACCTAGGTTTTTATAACCCCTCCCCCTTGCTCAACATACCTTGACATTTTTTGCTTTCCCCCTATTTAAAGAACCTCCTAATTACTGTACATGAAAAGGAGAGCTACAGGACTGCATAATTTTGGAGTAAGTGGAGAGCGTGCTCTTGTAAACAAATACATGCCAATGTGTTATTTATAAGGGTTGATGTTTGAATGTTTACTTCTAAATCTGTGGTTTGTAGCCTAAAATTCTTGGGAACTTTTATATCTGTGATAGCCTATTGGAAACGCCCCTGACTGGCCATCTGTTGGACGTGGGTTAGAGACATGTTCAAGCTCGATAGTATTGTTTGCAACCTCACCATACGTGTGAGATTGCCATGGGGACGTTTATGGAAGCCTATAGGTCTACCTGCTGAGACCTCAGCAACCATTGCCTGGCCCTCCCTGCTCCTAGCTTGGATAAAGTGGGGCTCAAGATCTGATCATTCCCTTGTCCCTAGCTCTGCCATTCATGAGTGTCCTTTAAACATATGGCAATGTATGACAAAGTCTGTATATTAAAGGTATGTATATTATAGTGTTTGTGATTATACGTCTTTAATTATAAACGAATATTTAGGTCTTCCATCAAGTAGGTTGAATGATTTTATGTATGTTTGTATGTAATTATGAAAGCCTATCTGAAAGTAAACATGAAACCAATAACCTGTATCTACGGCTTAGACCACATATCACTATCAAAATCTGAGTAATTATAGTTTGTGTATATCTGCGAGTCAAAATCTGTATTTGTCTGTACGTCATAGTGAATGTCTGTCAGCCTGTATGATAATCGCCCTGGCTAGTTTCAACTAAGCAATCCTGATTTCTATTCACATTAATTCAATTTGCTGCATTCTGCTGTAATCAATATTAATTCATGAAGGTCATTATTCTTGCCTACCCCCAACGCTATTCCACTCCCTCTCTCTTTCCCCATCAATACTGCAGCGCGAAACAAAATCTTTCTCTCTCTCTCTCTCTCTCTCTCTCTCTCTCTCTCTCTCTCTCTCTCTCTCTCTCTCTCTCTCTCTCTCTCTCCTCCAACAAAGTATTTAGACCTGGCCTAAAATGGCTTATATGTACTATATATATATATATATATATATATATATATATATATATATATATATATATATATATATATATATATACACATATATATACACACACACACACATATATATATATATATATATATATATATATATATATATATATATATATATATATGTTTAGTGATACTGAGGCAATATTCGAAATGGCAAAAGTTTTTCTACAGATAATCAGACAATTGTAGTAGCTAAACTGGATATCATTATTATAATTTTAGAAAATCTTTATGTAATTATATTGATCTTCCTAGAAATGAAACAAGTAAAAATGAATTTATCTGATCGCTTGAAGGTTTTGTGAAAGCGGAAAACTAACGATTTATTTTTTTGTTGTCTGCTATTTTTATCAATGCAGATAGTGATAAAACAAACAAACAAACAAACAAATGAACCGCTACTTGAATGATCAATATCAGTTGGTCAGAGAAAAGCCATAAAACAGAATATAAAGGAGTCAAAGAAATCACAGTTGAAGGTTTTGATTCACATAATCTCTTTAGGAAAAAATCATACATTCTATATATTCGGAAAATACAGATTGATACTCAAACTATAAAAAACAGATATATATATATATATATATATATATATATATATATATATATATATATATATATATATATATATATATATCTACACACACATATATATATGTATATATATGTGTATATATATATATATATATGCATGTATATTTATATCTATCTATCTATCTATCTATCTATATATATATATATATATATATATATATATATATATATATATGTGTGTGTGTGTGTGTGTGTGGGTGGGTGTTTGTATGTATATATAATTGTGTGTGTATGTGTGCATAGAATAAAGTATAAAAAATAGTATCAAATTATATAAAATATAGGACGATCGATCTTCAAGGCTTGTTAGTTACACATAAAAAGACACACTAGTTATTCAAGGTCTCTATGTGAACCTGCAACAGAAGTTGTATAGGTTGGGATACATTCAGTAAAGTTATGTTATTTATTGAGTTTAAAATGTTCTAGAAAATAACATTAGGTTAAGTGTAGTCAATCCCCTTCCCAGCATCCCCCAATCCTCACGAGCAAACCCACAAATGCAGTCACTCCAAAATTTACTAAAATAATATTTGAAAACAAACTTTGATGTATATTAACTTTGGCAAAGTTTAAAAAACAAATACAGGCAAATATCAACTAAGCAAAAGTTTGCAAAACTCGGTGCTGCTAAAGTTTACACTTTAATTTAGAGTAATGGCGTGCGTGGGCATATTAGTTTTAGATTAGTGCGTCAGAGGGCGGGGAAATTTCATGAGAAAGACAGAAACAGAGCGCCAAGAGAGAGAGAGAGAGAGAGAGAGAGAGAGAGAGAGAGAGAGAGAGAGAGAGAGAGAGAGAGAGAGACTTTTCAATCGTATTTTTCAATACGGAATTTTCTGAAGAAATCCCTCGATTCAATTTTCCTGACTTACTATGATCGAATGAAAGATGAATGCATGTACGGAATTTTCTGGTGCTGTGGCCGGGGAGGCTATTTAAGATGAAATAATCGTGAGTAAAAAGAAAGTACAAAGTAAAAACAGAAAAGTTGGTGAAGCTTGGAGCTGAAGGGAGGGAGCAAAGATACTATAATAATCCCTACAATGCAGACCGCAACTTGCACTGGCGCACCAAAAGGAAATTATCGTGTTGGAAAAATCAAAGGAGGTTATACTAACGAACCGAGAAACATCTTGATACTCAAAATTATACCTAAAAAAACAGGCTGCTCAAAATAATACCTTCAAAATTAGGCCACCAAAATCACGAATTATTACCTTATTATACGATCTATTGTTTTCTCTCTCCTATCATAGTGTAATTTTTTAATAATCTATAAGCTGCCATAATATGAGATGGAGGCCATAACTGTTGCCTTTTTTTCCACTCTTAATACTCTATAACCTGCCCTATTATAAGAGG
>NC_090743.1:57303950-57311450 GCF_036898095.1 Palaemon carinicauda
CTATGGTTTTTCATAATTTTGATTTTAAGGATTACTGGTCTCAGAAGTATATATTTCAAATCAGAAATATATGCACCTTCAATCAAATATATTTCTTCCTAAGTATCTCTTCACATTTATTCGCAGTGAACATATTAAAATTAATGTTTCAAAATATTGTTATGCAAATTTCAGAATGATAAGGGAAATATGAGATTTAACCTATTTCTGCAATCTTCATTTCAAAACCCTATTTACCAGTCATGATTTTTTCTTAAGGATTATCGATCAGCTAATGGACTTGACTTGAAATGGTCGGGTATCAGAACATTTGTAAGTAAAGGACTACACATACACATATATCAATATATATATATATATATATATATATATATATATATATATATATATATATATATATATATATATAGTATATACACACACGACAACACAATTTTTTTTATAGGAATATTTTAGTTAAATCAGTAAGGAGACATTAACCAAAGATTTTTTTTTAAATAATAATAATAATAATAATAATAATAATAATAATAATAATAATAATAATAATAATAATAATAATATTAATAATAATAATAATAATATTTTGGGGGTAGACCGTCTTTTAAAAACTTTCTATTGAAAGTAATTGCTGTCTCAGTGGCGTTAATTTTGTAATGAACTTTTACTTTTGTTCTTATTATCTTTTTCTCTTCCTTACTACAACTGGGAGAGGAACATTTCCTAAGGAATGTATATGGAGACTACATCACTCTCAATTCTTCTTCTTTAATATGTCATTGGACATTATAAAAGTTAAGTGCAAAATATGTTTTTGCCGTAAATCACTTTCACAATGGCAGTATGTACAAAGTAATGTTCACTTTAGGTACAAAAAATTCAAAATCCAAAGAATCAGGTAGTTGATGGATTTTTTATACCTAATTCTACGGATTTTGAAATTCTTTTACATAAAGTGAACATTACTTAGTGCACACAAACACTGTGAAAGGGATTTACGGCTAAAACATATTTTGTACTCAATGTCTGCTCTTTCATAATGTGTACTGACATATGAAATATGTTTTTTTCCCAGTTACTGGGAAGAGAAAAAGATAATAAGAATAAAAGAAAAAGTTCATTACAAAATTAACGCCACTAAGGCAGCAGTTACTTTCAATAGAATAATAATAATAATAATAATAATAATAATAATAATAATAATAATAATAATAATAATAATAATAATAATAATAATAATAATAATAATAATAATAATAATTATAGACTTTAGACTTTATTTATTCTTACATATAAACTACATATAAAAAGCCAATAAAGGAACTAAGTCCTGCTATGGCAAACATATTGGACAGAGCAAATACTTTAAAATACAATAAATAATACATTAACAATAAAATTATTTTAAAATTCAATAAATAATATATTATGTACAATAAGCCAGTAAACTCTGTTTAAAGTAAATTAAAAATAAACCTTACTTCAATAATAGTTTTTCAATAAAAGAAAAGGTTTACTTAAAGAAATAAAGAATCTGAATAATAATAATAATAATAATAATAATAATAATAATAATAATAATAATAATAATAATAACTAGACTGCAACTGGCTAAAACCAGTGGCGGAGGATTCCCCTGGAAAATAGGTGTGGAAATGCTTTCGTCAATCAGTAAAAGATATTGTGTAATGGTTCATTAGCCTAATGACCCCTTGACTAGATTTTGAGTTATGTTAACAAACTATTCTAAAGCAATTTATCTGTATAATAGCAGGTATATGGAGGTAAAACATAGGCAAAAATGACAAATATAGAGAAATTGACCTTTGAACTTGAAGACAATGGGCACTTACAAGGTCATGTGAAGGTCACGGGTTAAATAACCCCATATTCTGAAAGAGCATGTGCGAATGGTGGGGGTGGGGGGGGGGGAGGGTGACAACAAAACATCACTTTTAGCCCACGTTAAATTTTTTCCATGAAATAGCCATATGACCTTGAAAATGAGGGTCAAGGTCAAATTTGACATTTGATTTGGAGGTTTTATGCATATGTTTGGGGTAGTTTACTATAGCATGCTATGACCAAAAACCAGTATTTCATGGAGATATTGCCAAAGTCACGATTTCTGCAATGTCAAAAATAGTTAAAAATCTATATTAAAAAAAGTAATTAAGCAGTCGCTACAAAAGTTAAGCTAACCTTTAGATAAATATATAGGGCATCATATGCCAATAAGATCAGGGCTCTGGGCCTTCCGGTTTTTGAGATCTCGGAAACAAACCTGTTTTGAGCCGGTTTGGCCATTAGTGACCTTGACCTTGGCCTACTTGCATTAAAGTATGGCAATATCTGGGGATTTACCTCTGTATCATTGTCCATAAGGCCCTTAGCCATACGGCTTATACTTTAGGCCTAATGGCAATTAAAATTTTAAAAATTTTGCCTTTAAAAGCCCCTGCGACCTTGAAAAGTAGGTCAAGGTCACTTAAACTGGGTCTATAGCATATTATTACCATAGGCTACCTATGATAATTATTTCAGATTTCTGGCGAAAAAAACGCGCGGAAAGAATAATAATAATAATAATACCAAAACCAATAGTATTCCCCTATGGGGAATCCTAATAATAAAAATACTTTATTACCAACAAGGTGACTTCAACAGAAAGAACAATACCACTTTTTTTTTTTTTCCCTCACACCTGAACTACTACTACGTCTGCCAATACTAGCACTACTACTGTTCCTAGTATTCCTCGCCCTAAAATCGTGATCTGAACCAAACCAACTACTAAAACAACCGGCCAATCAGGCCGAAAGTTTTCTCCCCACTAACTTTCCTGATCACTCAATAACAGGCTGTTGAAGGTTTTCCCCTGAGGACCCTGTCTTCAGAACGTGAGTAGAGGAATAGAGGAGGTGAAATGGTCCTCAGAAAGGTGTTTCTTTTAATGAAAGGGATGAGGACGGAATGTGCATCATTTGATGGTGTGGGACTTTCTTTACTTAGCGTCTTCATGATGATTATGATGATCATGATAAAGCTTAAGGCTGAAAGATGATGATTGTCGTCATTGCTTCATATAAATAAATACGGATTGGCTTTTTTTAATTACATCAAATAAAAAAAATAACAACAAAAACAGCAATAATGATAACAATTAAACTAAAAAGTACAATAATAATTACAAAAAACAACAACAACAACAACAACAACAATAATAATAATAATAATAATAATAATAATAATAAATCCTTATAACAATAAACCCCCCCCCAAAAAAAAAAAAAACAACGACAACAGCGATAATTACAATAAAAAAATTATCAATAATGAAAATAAGGGTAGCAGGTTGGCCAGGGCACCAGCCACCAGTCGTTTAAATACCACCGCCGCTAGAAAGTTATTGGGTCCTTTGACTGGCCAAACAGTACTACATTGGATACATCTCTCTGGTTACGGCTTATTTTGTCTTTGCCTACACCTGCACCGAATAGTCTGGCTTATTTTTTCCTTATTCTCTTCTGGCATTATACACCGGACAACAATGAAATTACCAAACAATTCTTCTTTGCTCAAAGGGTTAACTGCTGCAATGTAATTGTTCACTGGCTACTTTCTTCTTGGTAAGGGTAAAAGAGACCCTTTAGCTATGGTAAGCACCTCTTCTAGGAGAAGGACACTCCAATGTCAAAACATTGTTCTCTAGTCTTGGGTAGTGCTATAGCCTCTGTACCATGACCTTCCACTTAACTTGGATTTCTCTTGCTTGAGAGACTTGGGCGCGCTGTTCTATCCTATTTCTCTTCCTCATGGCTTTTCAAGTTTTTATAACAACATTGAATTAGATCTTTCATATAAAGATCTAATTTAGTGCTGGTACTGTTATCATAATATTGTATTTTTGTTGTTTATTATTTCTCTTGTAATTTATTTATTTCCTTGTTTCCTTTTCTTCACTGGGCTATTTTCCCTGTTGTAGCCCATGAGCTTATAGCATCTAAGGTTATAGCTTAGTTTGTAATAATAATGATGATAATAATAATAATAATAATAATGATAATAATAATAATAATAATAATACATCGATACTGTTAATGAAATGATAAAGACCGTGTTATAATCCTTACTATCATTATCATTAGAGTCCATCTAAAAATAACATCCGACATCACCAACACATAACGCCCCCCCCCCCCGCAACAAACATAACCCTTTAATAATCTATAACCTATATCAACTGCTTGACATCAATATCCAGGGAGAAGCTTTGATCGAGAGAGCCTGTTGCAACATCAATGGTATACTTTGTCAGCTGACTCATTAATCAGTTAAGGTGTTGTGACAGGGAGAAATATATAAAGGTAATAATATGATACAAAGAATAATGAACATTTCGAAGCATGGTTGTTAGTAGATCTAAGACATTTTGATCCTCTCCACACATTTCTTTATTTTAATTATTGGCAATGGTTCTGTAATTAAAAGCCGCCCATTAAGACTTGTAAGTGTCATTTGAAAAGATTAGAACTTCATTTTTCAGAAACATATTGAGTCTGTCTTGCTTCCGATGATACAATAACGCGGTATATAGGGACAATCTTCCAAGATTTTGGTCTTGAGGAAATTCTATTTTTCTTAAATATGCAATGATTTGTAAATTGTTCTCTTCTCTCGTCCTCATCAGCTGACTCTCATCTTGGACTCATTGTCCTTGATGTTTAATATGTTCAAAAATACTAACTATCCTTCTTCGCATTCACATATTACATGACTATACCATCATCAAAGTAGTAAAAGCTATATAGTTAATTATAACGGTCGAAAAGGTTTAATATTATTATAGAAATTTAATTGCTTGATCTTTACTTTTCTATTTCTTTTCCGCGTTGGGTGGCTTGCAAAGTCCTCCTTTTTCAATTAAGGGTGTAGCTTGGTTTGTAGTATTAACAATAATATATATATATATATATATATATATATATATATATATATATATATATTTATATATATATATATATATATATATATATATTTATATATATATAAATAAATATATATATATATATATATATATATATATATATATATATATATATATATATATATACTGTGTACACATAAGTGCATTTTTATCTATACTTATACATTATATATATATACGAACAGACATATATATATATATATATATATATATATATATATATATATATATATATATATATATATATATGTGTGTGTGTGTGTGTGTGTGTGTGTGAGTGTGTGGGTGTGTGTGTGAACACACATATATTATTTTATCCACTACATGTCTTTTAAATATCATATAAGCTATAAGGCACGCAGTGTACTGACATTCGGGAATACATAATGAATAATTGATAGTGAAATCTCTATTATTGTTATTCGAACACAAGCAATTAGGTGTTTGTGTGGACTCATATACACTTGTGTAAACTTATCATTGCAATTCGGAAAATGAAAGGCAATTCAAAGGCAATGTTAGAGGTGGTCGATTGAGTCTTGAAAGACAATAGATTCAAATGGCCATATCAGTGATAATTGATAGTAACGATTAAACATTCTGGGTACTTTATCTATGTTTAAGAGCTTACAATAATTTTCAAAATGATGAGAAAGAGAAAGTATTAAAAAGACGGAAAATTTCCAAGGGAATCTTGACCAGAAACTTTTCTAATCAGCCAATCATGTCACTAACATCGGCTGATCAAAGAAGAACGCACCAATTAGACAAATGCTTTGGATCGTTAGCAGTGTCTCATTAAGTTCTATTATAACTTTCGTGATTAGAGGAATAGTGCCCCGAAGATATAGCAAGATCCTGGCCATGTAAAAAATGTATTGTCTTTAGTCCTGAAAAATATTCGTTTTGATACAGGTTGTGAGTTTGGCTCCATGAAATATCAAAAAGCTGTCAGATTACTCATGCTGCACGGAAATATTAAGAGAGAGAGAGAGAGAGAGAGAGAGAGAGAGAGAGAGAGAGAGAGAGAGAGAGAGAGAGAGAGAGAGAGAGAGAGAGAAAATACTGTTTGTACTTCAGTAATAAATATATACTTACACTGCAAATCAAATTAGCTGAAGTAATCTGACATAAATTTAAGTGCTAATTTTCTGCTCTGGAAATGCTAAATACGGTATACTTAAATAAAAAATAAATGAGAGACAAGTGTTTAGTAGAATATCTCTGCGTATAAAAAGATATATAAGTGCAAATATTTCTTTACCTACTTTACTTTTTCTAAGAAGCTATTGGCAGTTTGAAACTGAGCCAGGCAAGGAACTGAGCCAGGCAAGGTGGAGGAGGAGGAGGAGGACTGCTAGCTTTTGAATGTCACTTAATGGAAAACTTTGCTAAGGATTAAAACCCGAGGTCTCTCCTGATCCCTTCCACCTGATTGGCCAAAAATGGCACCGGTTGTGACAGGGCTCTGGGGTGGGTGGACAGGAGAGGGCATGGGGAAAGAGGGAATTGTAAAGTCAGGGGCCGATGTAGACATAATTCCAGGAATTGTGTAGTACATGCAAAAGATAAAAGAAGAGAGAGAGAGAGAGAGAGAGAGAGAGAGAGAGAGAGAGAGAGAGAGAGAGAGAGAGAGAGAGAGAGAGAGAGAGAGAGAGAGAGTGTGTGGGGTTGATTCACTACTCAAAATATTTGTATTCGTACTGGAAATAATGTAATAATTCTTGATAGAAAATTGCTAATAAAAAAATTTGTTTAGGAAAAATAAAAAAAGTTTGGGTAAGTTTGTTTTTAAAAATTCAACAGTTTGCCTAAAGGTGCTGGCAAAAAAAGGCAAATTAAATTCAAGAAATAGATGTTAGAAATGTACACGCACATTTTAAAGTGTGTATATATATATATATATATATATATATATATATATATATATATATATATATATATATATATATATATATATATATATATATATATATATACATATATATATATATATATATATATATATATATATATATATATGTACAATATTTATCCATATTGACTCATTAGGGGTAATTTGAATGAATTACTACCAATTGTGTCACGTGGTGGCCCGGGAAATCGGGTAAAACTCGCTGGTAAGACATTGATGTCTCGCCAGGTAAATCCTCGGACAGCTGTTAGCGTCAGGTTCCGGTTTCTTTTATGGGCTCTCGTGGCATGGTTGGTTTCGACCTGGCCTTTCATTAGAAGAGGCTAGCGTTCGATCTCAAGTATGAGGTAGAAATTTATTTCTATTTGAACACGATGTTGTGTTGATATTTATCCATATTGACTCATTAGGGGTAATTTGAATGAATTACTACCAATTGTGTCACTTGGTGGCCCGGGAAATCGGGTAAAACTCGCTGCTAAGAGACTGATGTCTCGCCAGGTAAATCCTCGGACAGCTGTTAGCGTCAGGTTCCGGTTTCTTTTATGGGCTCTCGTGGCATGGTTGGTTTCGACCTGGCCTTTCATTAGAAGGGGCT
>NC_090743.1:57318950-57328950 GCF_036898095.1 Palaemon carinicauda
GGCTCCACTAACGTTAACTTTGCACTTACTATGCTCATGAACATACTTGATCAAATTCACATATTTTTAGAAGAACTCCATGATAATGTAGGAATCTCCACAAAATTGGTCGGTGCACACTATCAGAGGCTATTTCATAGGCCACAAATGCCATCAAAAGTTAATTTCTATATTCTACGCATTGCTTTACCACATGTATTAAAATTAAAATTTGTTCAGTAAAACTTCTACCTTTTCGTAATCCTGCTTGTTCATCTATCAACTTTTCATCAATCTTTCTCTATTGTCCCTTTAGAATAAGCATGAACTATATATGTTCATGACAACTGACGTAAGTGTGATGCCTATGTAAATATTGCATTCAGTCAGATCTTTTTTTTCCATTTTCACCAACACTTCAAGCTCCCTTTCATCAGGATTTGCCTCTTTACGCCACATTCTACAAAATAATCTTGTAAGTATTCTGGGAGTTACTTAATTTTCGGCCAATATCATCTCAGCAGTTATTCCAGCGTATCCAGGGGCTTTCCATCTCTTTAGTTTTTTAATGATAGCTTTTACTTCAAACACACTGAATGTATTCACGCGCATATCAAGGTCGTCCTCAGCTTCAGGTATATCAATCAAATTATTCCCTTCGCATCTCCTATGCATGACCTCACTAAAGTGTTCCATCCAACGTTGCCTTTTTTTCATCTCCTTTTTTTATAACAGATCCACCTTTCTTTTTGATGGGCTAAAAATTCATCTTTGTCCCAATATATATATATATATATATATATATATATATATATATATATATATATATATATATATATATATATATATATATATATATATATATATATATACAAAACTTCTGCCTACATCAATCCATCAGTCCTTTCCTTTTTTCAACCAAAAAAAAAAGAAAAAAAAGAAGACAGCGGTCACTCCTAACCCATCCTACCGTGACATATTTTGCATTCCACAAAATTCATTTCTCTCTCTTTCTCTCTATCTCTCTCTCTCTCTCTCTCTCTCTCTCTCTCTCTCTCTCTCTCTCTCTCTCTCTCTCTCTCTCTCTCTCTCTCTCTCTCTCTCTCACTGTGTTAGTACCATGATATGATATTGACTAGGAACTAAAGTGTTTTACTTATCTCGGCATGTTCGCCATACTTTTTATAACTTACTTCCAAAACGACACTTATTTCAGTGAATGATAATTTGTTTGTTTACTTTCTTTGGTTTGTTACTTCCGCATATAGGACTGGGTTACAAAGTTAGCAGCATTTTAAGACTGTTCCACATGAGTATGTGTTTTTTTTAATTAATATAATACTAATGAGAACAGTTATCAACTCCAATTTTGATTGTCTCTTATTCCAAAGAAACTGAAAAAATAATTTGCTAATGAAAAATCATGTATGAAAATGACAAATGAAAACTACAACCCAGAAAAAGCACCATTCAATCATTAATAAGAAACTTGTTAATTCCTTGCACCTTCATATATATGATTCAACATCAAATAAGGACATTTTATTCATGATAAGTTATTCATTGAACATAAACAAGGTGATTTTGAGCATAATACCATACATTTAGTTCCCATGTATATAACGAATCGGTCCATAATTCGCGAAACTTTTAGATTGTATGATACAGAATGTTATTAGAACAATAAACAATTATCAAAGCAGAAAAGTAATAAATAACATAACTCAGAGAGAGAGAGAGAGAGAGAGAGAGAGAGAGAGAGAGAGAGAGAGAGAGAGAGAGAGAGAGAGAGAGAGAGGAATGATAAAAAATTACAAAAAATATTTCACGCTTACTGTACTGTTTCATATACCTTTAAATTCGGGCAAAGTGTAATTCCTATAATATACTAAAAAAATTTTAACGGGACCATACATTCACGCACTTACATGAATGAGAGAAGACACACATACATTCCCGTAAATACACACATACATACCCTCCCTCTCACACACGCACACACAAACACACACACACATATATGTTGGTGTGGTACTGTTATAAACACACATTAGTGTTCTATCACATGTCTCTTCAATGTGATATAGATTTGCTGAACTTGTAGGTTACTTCTTCTGAATAAGTCTAGTTAAGTTAACTTTAAAACACACACACACACACACACACACACACACACACACATATATATATATATATATATATATATATATATATATATACATATATATATATATATATATATATATATATATATATATATATATATATATATATATATATATATATATATATATATATTTAGCTATAACTGTTCAGGAAAATATGATTGTCATCATCATATCTTTCCTATACACGCTTAAAACTCATACGCACATGCATGCTAATCAAAAGTAAATTACTTATATACCGCAAAACTTAGGCCTTGACGTCATTGACTGAAAATCGTCATCAACCATTATAAAGAATCATACAGGTGTAACTACAAGCATTTGAAAATACTCTTGCATTTTGTATAACAACAAAAACAACAACAACAACAGCAACAGCAACAACAATAGTAATAATAATAATAATAACAACAACAACAATAATAATAATAATAATAATAATAATAATAATAATAATAATAATAATTATAATAATAATTACAGTACCGAGTAGTCTCTCCTAATGCATAGAACGTTAAGAAATAATTTGTTTAAGGAAAACCGCGTAACTAAATTAAGCTTCATACAATCAAAATACTCCGATTACTTCCAACTTTATATGATTTAATACAGATTTTGCAGCAAATGAGAAAATTTACTCGAAATATTTCGGTGATTTATTTAATAAGCTTACGACATTAAAGAGGTAATTTTCTGCAATCCATATGCATTGATAAAGGAAAAAGTCCTTTTGTTTATATATATATATATTTTTGGGCTCAAGCCATGTCGTCCTGATGGAAGTTCCTATAGGGTAGCTTCCTAGGGTATATTACAACTACGGCGATATTCCCAGAGAATTTACCTTAAGGTACCAGAATTCTAACTCCTGGAGCGAGTATCCCTCGTGAAAGGGATATCGCGACATATCAGAGGACGTATTCTAGACACGTCACATGGCAATCTACGACCTGAACAGAGATTCGTCTCGTAGGAGGGAGATTGACGAGATACGAATTCGGGAAAGAAAAAGGGGAGCCGCTCCCAAGGCTTCCCTATCCCCCGATTCGTATGCGTGCCTGGCGCCAATCCTGGCGCCATCTGTATTCCTTTTTGCGTAGCTTAACAACTCGGTGTTTTTTCCTGTTTTTCTCGCAAATCTTGGATTTATTCAGCTTTTCATGGCTTCTTCGTCTTCGTTGGCCTCGGATAAGTTGAGTATAGTGTCTGTTATGTATAAATGTAGGCTCTTGGTAAAATTTTGAGTGATTAATAGGATTAATCTTTGATACAAGAGCCGTAGCCTACCAGAGGTGTCCTGGACACTGTCACTCGCTAGGTATAAATTAGTTAGTCAGAGTGACATTCCTGGTTGTTTTGCTTAATAAAATTTAGCTATTTAGCTTTACATAGGATTTCCTTTCGTGCTTAGTATTATTTGGCGAAGTATTCGCCATTCTGGCCTACGCTAGGCCATGTAGCCTAGTCGTTTGGTCCTAGTACTTAATGCATGATTTTGGTTTTTCCGAGTGTAATTAAAATTTTATTGAAGCTTTAGGCTATATTTTATACATTTTAGACTGTGTGGAATATTTCCAAGATTGTATACGTGAGAGTTTCGGTGAATTAGGTAATCGATTCTCTTGGTGCCTAGGCTAATTGCTTATGGAGCCTTAGTATACTTTATTATACTCCCCGGTTGCTTTCTTTTCTTCGGAGAAGGTATGCAATCCCTTTCCCTCTGTTTAAGCCTTGGGCTTATCCCTAAGTGTTTTTTTCCGAATTTATTTTCGATAAAACTATACTAGGGTGTTACTGTACCTTCCTGTTCCAGCAGAGTCTGGTTCAAAGAGGGACAGAACAACAGAGTTTTTAGTCTGAGTCCGTGTTGTTTGGCTTGGGGCAGAGTCTCCCTCGCTGACCTAACACTTACAAAGTGAGCTGAGCTCCCTTAGGTCACTATCGAAGGTTTCTGTAGTTATGATTCCTTCTTGTGTGATCGACCAGACTAAGTCCTGTTGCTGTTCTCGGGGAGGATAAATCTTCCCTTGGGAGTAGCAACGCCTTCCTTGCTTTGGTGCTCTGGAAGCTGGCAGGTATTATACTACTGCGCTGGCCCTTTCCCTTAGATCTCCCTTAGGCTAAGACAAAGTTCTTGGCTGCGGGTGATCTGTCACTAAAGCAAGGTTGGCAGGACCCTCTTGTCCCTTCCCCCTCTATCTCCGTAATGGCCTAGCCATTACTGTACTGTACCTTGCCGGCCGGCAGAGCTGGCCGGCAGGGGTATTACTGTACCGTATGTCATTCTACTTCTGGACCTAGTATAGGTTGGGATATGGATTGACTAAGCCCATTGCCGGCCGGCAGAGATGCTGGACGGCAAGGGTCTTATGTTTTCGAGTGCTGCCCGGACCTCTCTTGGTCCCTCATCCATGCCTGCCGGCAGAGCCGGACGGCATTGGTCAAGGAAGCCTGAATAAAGTTTCTCCCCTTCCTTATATGCACTCTTTCGGTTGCCGGGCTTGGGGGGTTGTGTACACTCTTATCCCGGCATCCATTCTATTTTCTTCTAGTGCTGTACCTGTCCCGGCTGCCGGCCTATGAGGCCGGCTGCCGGCCTATGAGGCCGGCAGCCGGGCAGGTGTAGTCTTCTGGTTCTTTTGCTGCCGGCTGGCATCGGTCTTGTACCTTTGCCGGCCGGCTTATGTCAGTCCTTGTCTGCCGGTCACCAAGAGTGTGGCCGGCAGCTGGGTACTACCTTGTGTAGTTGCTGGCCGGCAATCATTGCCGGCCAACACTGGCTGTTGCTGGCCGGCAGCTGCTGCCGCCGGCACAGGCATTTGAACCAGAGGGCTGCCGCCCTATAGCTGTTAAGTAGTATACTTTAAAGCTAATTGTGGTGTGTGCCGGCCGGCAAAGGCAGGCCGGCACACATCCTCCTATACTGTACTAGTATTTTTCTGTATAGCATATACAGTAAGAAGAAAACTATAGTAAAAGTTTAGGTACAGCACTGTATCTTCTAACACTATTGTGTTTTCTTACACAGCCCTTTGCTGTTGCCCTCAGACAGGAAGCAGAGTTCTTCCCCGTCTATTATCCAGGATTTTTAAAATCATTGCCTAGGTGTGAGCTCCACCTGTTTCCTCTGGAAACCTTGCATTGGTTACTCTAGTAGAGATAAACCATTTTGATTTTATTATCTGGAAGGCTGCAACAATGGGTTGTGAGGGAAACACAAGTGTGTGTCTTTCCTTTATGAATTGTTATGCTATACTATGCATATCCAGTGATACATAGTTCACTTGATACTCATGGAAATTTCTTCTCTTTACAGGAGGACCCTCCGAAGTGCGGAAATGTTTTCTGCAATGTCCGCAGCAAGAACCTCTGCGGACATGAGTGTTGTAGGAGACACGCAGCATGCGCTGTCTCCAAGGATGATCTCCAGTATTGGGACCCTCAGGTATGTACTGTATGCACTAACCTGATTACTGAGGCTTTTGATTCCCCTAGAACGGCGGAATCAAGGGATATAGCTAGGGAAAAGCTTCGTACTTGGGTAAGGGGCTTCAAGAAGAACACCTCTGGCCCTTATCTTCCAAGTGAGAAGATGAGGGCGTATCTTTTTCCCCAGGCATCAGCTGAGGCAGTGATTCCCCAGCCTCAAGAGGAGATCCTTCAAGATCAAGTCCAGGTGGACGAGGAAGTCGCAGATGCGATGCAAGACATCCAGTTGTGTGACAGGATGTCTGACCTGGACGAACGTTTGGAAGAAGACCTCCTGGCAGAAGGTCAGGATCAAGTTCAAACCCCGGATGTCGTAGAGGATGAGGTCGACGAGGTGTCGGCTACTCCGGTTCAGATGCCGGAGCCTATCCCCTCAACATCGGCTGGCCTCCCAGTAGAACTGGGACAGGCCCTCTCTTCGATTGTTGGAATGATCCAACAAATGCAGAAGGAGAATCAGGAGAAGGCGGCTGCAATGGAACTGCGTATGCAGTCCCTGGCAGAATCACATGGGCCCCGGAAAAGGCTCAATGTGAAAGACCTTCCCATATGCTCAGATGCTAACCCATGGAGGTATGCTGAGCACATGCCGATGACGACTGGAAAGATCGTCATCTCGGATAAGCTGGGTTCAGTTCCCCTAGAGGAGGTAGAATTCTGGCCCAGCAAGGCATCATATCCGGACTGCTATGTCCGGCTGAGAAAAGAACCAGCTTCAAGGGAGGAGACAGAGCCGAAGGAGGTCATTGTTATGGACCACGCTAAGGCTCAAGCCCTACTTTCATCCTCGATGAAAGAGAGGGGCTTCTCGAATTCGAAGGTAGCTGCATTGAGCAAGAAGCTCCCTTCGTTTGTGTCCTCTCCTGATAGAGCCTTCCCCTTTTTACAGAAAGGGTTTGCGGCTGTCCTAAAGGCAGTCGAGGCCGGCAAGCCTTGCCCCTCCCTGGAGGAGTGTAAACCCTTGTCGCTGGCTCTACCTATGGACCACAAAGACTGGAAGGATGTCCATCTGACATTCTCAGTGGGAAAGTTGGAGGCTGATATTGCCGGACGGCAATTCGGCGAGGACCTCCCCAAGCTGTCCGAATCTCTTTTACGAAGAGAGTTCGAGACAAAAGAAAGACTGGCTGCCTCAATGTCTCATCAGACTACTCTCGAGACGATGGCAAGTGACCCCAAGGTCCATGAAATGTTCATGGTAGTGGCTAAGTCTCACTTAGCCACAGTGACGAAGGACCTTTATAGCTTCGTCAAGGCAAGGAGAGCTTGCAGGGAGTTCGTGTTCACCGGGGCTTCGGTGAGACACGAGCCAAGGAAGTTAATCTCCTCCAACATTTGGGGAAAAGACCTTTTCCCTACCGATGTGGTCAAAGAGGTTGTTGATAAGGCCGCCGTGGAGAATAGAAATCTTCTCCAGAAGTGGGGCCTGGCTATCAAAAGAAAATCTTCCCCGGATGAGGGTCCTCAACCAAAGAGGAAGAATATGAAGACTAGGCTACCATTTCGGCCAGCCAAGCCTTATAGACAGCAACAGCAACTGCAATTGCCTTTGCCTCCAGTGCCCCAGATGGTGGCACAAACCCCGACTGCCTTTCAGTGGGTACCCCAGGCTGTGCCAGGTCAGTCAACCACATTCGCCCCAACGTTCGAAGGACAGTCTTCTTCCTTTCGTGCAAAACCTAGAGGAGCAGCCAGAGGCTCGTCTAGGCGCCCCTCAAGGGGAAGGGGATTGAGAGGTGGTCGTGGTCAGGGAGGCAAGACCTCAGGACGGCAGTCCAAGTGAAATGATACCGGTAGGAGGGAGACTGATGAAATTTTGGGATCGCTGGACCTTCGATCCCTGGGCCCAAAGCCTACTCAAGAATGGACTGGGTTGGAGCTGGTACAGCACTCCACCCCCATGCCTTCGGTTTTTCCAACACTCCACCCCCATTTTGGAGGAGTACGTTCAAGAACTGTTGGAGAAAAATGTGATCCGAAAGGTGAAGTCCATCAAATTCCAAGGGAGGCTGTTTTGTGTTCCCAAGAAAGACTCGGAAAAGCTCAGAGTCATTCTGGACTTGTCACCACTCAACAAGTTCATAGTGAATTGCAAATTCAAGATGCTAACACTGCAACACATAAGGACCTTACTGCCCAAGTGGGCATACTCAGTCTCTATAGACTTGTCAGACGCCTATTGGCACATTCCAATCAGCCGTCGACTCTCCCCCTACCTAGGGTTCAGGCTACAACGGAAACTGTACGCCTTCAGAGCCATGCCATTCGGGCTAAACATAGCCCCAAGGATTTTCACGAAGCTTGCGAGCGCAGCTCTCAAACAATTACGCCTAAAGGGAATTCAGGTAGTAGCCTACCTGGACGACTGGCTGGTGTGGGCAGCATCCGAGACCGAATGCTTGCAAGCTTCCAGTCAGGTGATCCAGTTCCTAGAGTACCTAGGCTTCAAGATCAACAAGAAAAAGTCTCGACTTTCTCCATCCCAAAAGTTCCAGTGGCTGGGAATCCACTGGGACCTTTTGTCACACAGTTTCTCCATCCCAATGAAGAAAAGGAAGGAGATAGCGGGCTCTGTCAAGAGACTTCTAGATTCCGAAAGGATATCAAGACGCGAACAGGAGAGGGTACTAGGCTCTCTCCAGTTTGCTTCAGTGACAGACCCAGTGCTAAGAGCACAGCTAAAGGATGCAACCGGAGTTTGGAGAAGGTATGCATCAAACGCGCGAAGAGACCTGAGAAGACCAGTGCCGCCTCGGCTACGTACTCTTCTCAGACCTTGGTCCCAAGCCAGACATCTAAAGAAGTCGGTTCTTCTTCAGCCACCTCCCCCGTCGATGACGATTCACTCAGACGCCTCAAAGGAGGGATGGGGAGGTCACTCTCATCGGAAAAAAGTCCAGGGGACTTGGTCCAAGCTATTCAGGACCTTTCATATAAACTTTCTAGAAGCTATGGCAGTGCTCCTTACCTTAAAGAAAGTCTCCCCGCGTCACTGGATCCACATAAGATTGGTGACAGACAGCGAGGTGGTTGTGAGATGCTTGAATCGACAAGGGTCGAGGTCACCACCTCTCAACCAAGTGATGTTAGCCATTTTCCGATTGGCGGAAAAGAAGAAGTGGTACCTGTCGGCAGTTCACCTTCAAGGAGTCCGCAATGTGACAGCGGACGCTCTATCCAGGTTCACACCGATAGAGTCGGAATGGTCCTTAGACGCAGGATCATTTTCCTTCATTCTGAATCAAGTCCCAGAACTGCAAATAGACCTCTTTGCGACGAAAGACAACAAGAAGTTGCCCCTGTACGTGTCCCCGTACGAGGACCCCTTAGCGGAAGCAGTGGACGCAATGTCCCTCGACTGGAACAGATGGTCCAGGATTTATCTGTTCCCTCCTCACAACCTTCTGTTGAGGGTCCTCAACAAACTGAGATCCTTCAAGGGGGTAGCGGCAATAGTGGCCCACAAGTGGCCGAACAGTATGTGGTTCCCCTTGGCGTTGGAACTACAGATGAAGTTCGTGCCGCTACCACATCCAGTTCTGACCCAGCGAGTCCAGAAGTCGACTGTCTGCGCTTCATTACAGAAAACCCAGACCCTGCAGCTCATGATTTTCTCGCCCTAGCGGTGAGAAAGCGCTTCGGGATTTCGAAAGCCAGCATAGACTTCCTAGAGGAATACAAGTGCAAATCGACTAGAAGGCAATATGAGTCATCTTGGAGAAAATGGGTGGCCTTTGTAAAGGCAAAGAATCCGCAGGAGATCTCAACAGATTTCTGCTTATCTTTCTTCATCCACCTCCATGGCCAAGGATTGGCAGCTAACACGATTTCAGTGTGTAAATCGGCTTTGATGAGACCCATTTTATTTGCCTTCCAGATCGACCTAGGTAACGAGATCTTTAATAAAGTTCCGAAAGCCTGCGCTAGGCTCAGACCTTCAGCACCTCCAAAGCCCATCTCATGGTCTTTAGACAAAGTTCTTCATTTCGCCTCCTTGTTGAGCAATGAAGAATGTGCGTTAAAGGATTTGACGCAAAAAGTTATTTTCCTATTTGCACTCGCGTCCGGGGCCAGGGTTAGTGAGATCGTAGCCCTCTCGAGAGAGGCAGGTCGTGTTCAGTTCCTGGATGGGGGGGAGCTGAACCTGTTTCCGGATCCTACGTTTCTCGCCAAGAATGAGTTACCCACCAACAGGTGGGGTCCCTGGAGAATCTGCCCTCTGAAAGAAGATGCATCTCTATGTCCAGTAGAATGCCTAAAGGTCTATCTTCGTAGAACTTCAGACTTCAAGGGTAGTCAACTATTCAGGGGAGAAACATCAGGCTCAAATTTATCTCTGAATCAACTCAGAGCGAAAATGACAT
>NC_090743.1:57336450-57343950 GCF_036898095.1 Palaemon carinicauda
TTAAAGAAAGATCCTACCCACTGAACCTTTTTATCCTATTCCTTATGTCCCAACCACGTGAGCCATTGCTCATAATCTTAATTAATTCACCCTGTGATAGTGTTGTTTCCCACTGTAGTGTTTGAATTTGCAAGCTTGCACTTTTATTTAATTTGCTTGAAGGTTTTAACCACACGATTTCATTGTGTTCCCAGCCTTTAGAAGTAAGTGAGCGGTTAATAATTTAATTAATCTCCCTTTCTAGGGAACGAGATTGCGGTGCTGAACCCTTCCACGGCCTACAACTCCACGTGAACCCAACTCCCAGTGAGGTACCTTGTGGTTCACTTAAAATATACAGTAATTATCTGTTTTTCTCCCCTTTTATATTAATTATTGTTTAAATATTATTGTAAATATATCTATTTTGTCGGTATTCCTTGTCTTATTGACGACTGGCGACCTTTCCATTGTTCTTTTTCTTTGTTAATGCCCAGAGTTCCTTAAGCAAGGCCGGACTCCCAAACACGTGGCCATAACAAATTGGCGACCTTGCCAGGATTCGCTAAGATAGTAATTTCAATTTATTGTTATTAACGTAAAATTCCCCATTTTCTGTCTTTAGCGACGAGACGAACTTAATTTCATTGTAAATTAAACCATTTTATCACTGGAGCTGGAACCGTGGAAGAAAACAGCAAAAGCATTTCATTTCTATCATTAAAATCTTGTTTATTTGTGCATGTGTTTGCACTGCGAGACCTTTTATTTTTTTTTTTTAAAACCCACGTGGTAGGCTATAATCCCGTTGTTCAGCAGGATAGCCAACCGTCTGTAACGAGTTTGCCTTGTGTTCATTTTGAGCGGCAGTTATCATAGTGATTAAGTTATTAAATATATTGTGGGGTGCGTGAATGTTTAATTTTATGTTAAAATAAGTGAAGTGAAATTTACGAATTTAAAAAAAAAAAAAATGTAGTAGGCTACACACGTGTTAATTCCAGTGAGGCTTAATTCCTGTGTAGGGTAAGGTAAGAACACGTGGCAGTCCTTATTTCGATTTTTTCTTTTGATAGTTAGAGGTATGTAATTTCATTTTGTTATTTTTTCGTGATATATTATTTTTATGTACAATTTTGAAAGGATAATTTTCGTACGATTGTGTTAAAATTGTTAACCTAAAGATAAAGGCTTTACGATACCACATTCAATTTCATTTTTTATTTTTTCTGTCAGGGTATACGATCTTTTAGATAAAATATTTGGGAAGCGTAATTTCTTAAATTCATTTCTTTTGTTAAAGGGAAAATATGTAAAGGGGTTGATTTTCTTAGCGAAGCATTAAGCAAACTCAGTGACATTGTTTGTTTTATTTAATTTATTATACTTTAAGCATAAATACAAACTTTGCTTCAAGTCACCGAGTTGCAAGTGGTGGTGTTGTAAGAACGCACCCACGCATTTTTACAATTCCATTTTTTTATGCGTAGCATAAAGGATCCCTCATAGGTGTGATTCCATTTTTTTAATGTCTAGCATAGAGGGTCACACATCGTGGAGATATCATTTTTTTATGACTAGCATAGAGGGTTACACATCGTGGAGATTCCATTTTATTTATGACTAGCATAGAGGGTCACACATCATGGAGATTCAATTTTTTTATGTCTAGCATAGAGGGTCACACATCGTGGAGATACCATTTTTTTATGTCTAGCATAGAGGGTCACACATCGTGGAGATATCATTTTTTTATGACTAGCATAGAGGGTCACACATCATGGAGATTCAATTTTTTTATGTCTAGCATAGAGGGTCACACATCGTGGAGATACCATTTTTTTATGTCTAGCATGGAAGGTCACACATCGTGGAGATTCCATTTTTTTATGTCGAGCATAAAGGGTCACTCATAGTTGTGATTCCTTTTTTTATGACTCGTATAGAGGTTCACCCATAGTTGTAATTCCGTTTATTTAAGACTAGCATAGAGGATTACCCATAGTTTTGATTCCAGATTTCTTATAACTAGCATAGAGGGTCACCCATAGTTGTGATTCCATTTTTTTATGACTAGCATTAAGGTTCACCCATAGTTGTGATTCCACTTTTTAATGACTAGCATAGAGGTTCACCCATAGTTTTGATTCCATTTTTCTTATGACTAGCATAGAGGTTCAGCCATAGTTGTGATTCCATTTTTTTATGACTAGCATAGAGGTTCACCCATAGTTGTGATTCCATTTTTTTTATGACTAGCATAGAGGTTCACCCATAGTTATGAATCCACTTTTTTATGACATGCATAGAGGTTCAGCCATAGTTGTGATTCCATTTTTTTATGACTAGCATAGAGGTTCTGCCATAGCTGTGATTTCATTTTTCTTATGACTAGCATAGAGGTTCACCTATAGTTGTGATTCCATTTTTTTTATGACTAGCATAGAGGATAACCCATAGTTGTGATTCCATTTTTCTTATGACTAGCATTAAAGGTCACCCATAGCTGTGATTCCATTTTTTATGACTAGCATAGAGGTTCACCTATAGTTGTGATTCCATTTTTTTATCGTCTAGCACAGTTTTTATATATATCGTTAGTTGTTTTGGACGCATTACAACCAAACAGCCTATGCACTCAACCATTGGCGTGCTCCTTTTTCAAGTTAGGCTCCTGTTCAATTACTTGCGAGGCTTAATATTTAGTGATAGGTCTTTCCTCAGAGGTATTTTTTACAGCAATGGTATATTTTGCCCAGTTCCATCTTTATCCTTTCTTCCGTCAAACTCTTGCGTAGGCTAGAGCGTCTTTCCTATCCGTATAATTTCTTGTACGGTCAACATCGTACCTTGTACTGTTGAGTCTGATCTGGTCGCTGTCTCCACAAGAAATTAGCAAAAGGACTGCTGCTGAAATCAGTGCGTTTGTGGATTTGGCAGATCGACAAGGCTATGAGGGAGAGGCATTGGGAAGGTATGTGCGGGAACTCACGGATGAAGTCAATGGCCGGAGAAGAACGGAGCAAGAAAAGATGCGGTAGGCGAGAGAAAAAGCGAGAGCGTATGAATTAAAGAAGCGGGAAATAAACGCCCGATTAGAACTGCTCCATAACTCGCCCCCTCAACCCAATGGTGCCACAGTCCAGCAGGACAACTGCAAGTAGGTCCAGTTCATTGAAGGAGTCGCCAAGGAACTCCCTACATTGGAACTGAAGGTGACCACGTCCCAGCTCAGCAAGAAGTGCGGACTGGGGGCAGTGAGTGATCTCGCACATGAGGGCTACAACTCAATCTTGGGTCAAGGCCTCCTGAGAGACGTACAGCGAGTTCCCTTCAGGTGCATGATGGTTGACAAGCAGGAGCTCAATACTTTGAGGACGCCGGGGAGGACGACTGGCTAGGTAACATTGACCTTGGTGAGGTAGCTTGGCTAAGTGAGGAGACCCAAGAGTCTTCCTCCTCCAGCAGTGAGTCTGAGCCTCATACACCAGAAGGTAATTATGGTGAAGGTGTGCTGCTTTCCACCACTGGGGATAGGGCTACTTCAAGCACCATGCCAGAGATCTCAGAGGAGGCCCTGGAGTCTCCCTCTTCCGGATATGAGTCTGAGCCTAGTACCCGCAAATTCTCTTTGGATGAAGCTGTGCTGGTCACCACCACTGGGAATAGGGCTACCTCAAACACCAGGCCAGAGGTCTCAGAGAAGGCAAAAGGGGAACCACCCATCAGCCCAGGGACCCCAAGGAGCCAGACCGAGCTCATCAGATTCCAGCATTTGGATGAGAGGCTGGAAGACTACAGGGCACCTGCCTACTCGGACGAGGCTGGAATAAGTAATCCTTTCCCTGTGTTGGTAGGGTATGTAGGTTCCCTGACCCGGAGTAAGCGCGGAAATTGTTTTCGACTAACAATGATCGATCGTTCCCCGTGCTGCCTCGAAGCTGTGACAACTAGGTGTGCCAGTGCCTATCATGATAACCACAAGTTCCCACGGACATTCCTAGCGGATCATAACCCTCTAACCTACTTGATTGAGCTACGTAATAGGAATAAAGAGCTTATGAGGCGGGGCATAGACCTCCAGAACTACAACTGGAAGGTCATGCGCCTAAAGAACTAAGTTGAGAGAGAAGATGTGTTCTCCCGGCATTACTGCCCAATGCACAGTGCCATGTCCATAACGTAGCCATAGTCAGTAGGTTAATCTAGGTTGTATGAAAAAATGTTAATTGGCGATGGTGTCTCCCCAGTTAGATATACTTGAGAAGCCATTTTGGCCTCATTAGTTAAATTTAATTTATCTTCATTGAATTATTGTATCAATTGCATATTGTAATCTGTCAATTTGCTTTAATTTTCATGTGTCCCACTGCGCTAGGTCACTTAACTTTAACTATTATTGCATTTTTTTATCTTTCAGTTGTTGCCTTACAGCCAGCATGCTCACTTCTATGTGGCAATTAAAGTAAATTTACTATCAAAATGAAGCAAAATCATGACCCTAGTTGCAGCTTAGAAATTAATTTATTATCGTGAGGAGACTCACTGAAAGAAGAGTCATTAAGGCTAGTGGCTTCAGACCTTGATTGCAGAGTTCTTGTCCTGTTTTAGGACAAAATCTCTGCTAAAATGGGGGGCTGTTATTCCTGGCGGTCATTGCGCCACATTTTTTCAAATAAAAGACCCTGCCAGCAAAGACCAGTCGAAATGCCACGAGTGTTGGGACCCTACCTAGAGCCTCACCACATGTCCAACCATCTTATACACCCCTACTCCCCTGAGGTCTCATTCCAGATATCTTCAAAGCATGTGGCCGCTCAACGCTGCCACAAAGGATGTCCGGGAGAAGTCACGAGGCCTATTGATCGGGGGTGTTGGGAGATGTCACAAAGGCCGATGACCAATGGGACAGCGGTCAGGCCAATTACCCAACACCCCAATTGGGGCAAAAGGGTGTTTAGTCGACCTAGGAGCGGCTGGGCATCGTCCTTGGCTGATCAAACCCTGTGAGAGCACCATCACCTTTTTTTCGCTCTCAAGACTTCAGGGAGGCAGGACCTGTGACACGTTCTCCACAAGGGAGGAACCAGAGTCCTTTTTACCAAGGTAAGGTGTCTGATTTTGAGATATATATATATATATATATATATATATATATATATATATATATATATATTTATATATATATATCTATATCCAAAAGTACCAAACCAGGCCAACAACAAAAAGTAAAAAATACAGTAAGTACAACAAGAAACGCCAACAACAATGTTAAGGAATCGTAATGAAACACAAGACTCCCATTGTTATAACAATAAGAAAAAGATGGAACATGAACAAGCGTTGTAAACTTTACTACATGAGACAAATAGAAAATAGCTGGTTTCTTTGTGTGTGCCGGTGTTTATGTCGTATATCATTTATTCATGGTTACAGTGTTTATGGTAAAGGTCCTGTCTGTGTTATATTTCTCTTAAGCAGCTTGTATACGTTTGTATTAGTTTTTATGATTATATATTTTTTTCTGTAGGTCAATAACACTACTAATGGCCCCTCCCCCGAAAAAAATATGATAATATTAGAGATGGTCAGGATACCAGTCTAAGGAACTTTTATTCGGTATACTTGGAGTATATAAGACGTTAAGATAGAGGCTGATCCCTGGATTGAACAATGGTTATGTTTAAACATGGAGTGCTATGCCCATAAACTATCATAAAACATAGCATCCACCTTTTCCAACTAGGGATGTGGCTTAGATGATGATGATAATAATAATAATAATAATAATAATAATAGTAATAATAATAATAACAATAATATAAGGAAGTCCCTTCCCATTTATTAATATTTATCTATCATTATAATCAGTATTCATCATTATGAAAAGAAATTGAGTGAATTGATATAGAGCAAATCCATTAAAAATTATAAATAGATACACAAAACAAGCACTGGCTAGTATATAACTAAAATGCATATGCTTTTCATAAAGAAAGGGCGTATTTTGTATTACGCAACACACTGTGAACCATTACGTGACAAGAACTGACTGCGTATGGCATAGCGTGACTAGAGCGACTGCTTCTACACGGACTGCGTAAAGACTTAGGTTTGACAGAACACGTCCCCATCCCCAACCTTCAAATATCCCTTTGCACTGCCAAATCCGAAAAAAATGCCAAATTCTATAAAAGTATAATGATAAAATTAATAATAATAAATAACTATATAATAATGGAATGTGGAACAAAGGAAAGTAACTATATCTCCCGAAAATACCGGCTAATGAAAAATGATGGCTAAGCCAGTCTTCCATACTTGACATGAAAAAAGATAAAAGAAAGTTATTAGAATGAAATGCTGCGTTGACACCCTTCCCAAAATTTCCAAGGCTCCTAAAATCCTGATGGGGAAATATAAAAAAGAACCAAATATAATAATAACTCGATTAATATTCCATCACCATACAATAGATATATATAAAAAAAATTCACACGACAAAAAAGAATTGAAAAACAAGCTATGAAATTAACATTTCCGTAACAAATATACAGATAAAAACTAAAAACCATTAGACGAAAAAATGGAGACATATTTCAAGACACCAGTCATTAAAAAATTAGACAAAATGAGCGGAATTATTTAGGATTCCCGAGCAAAAAAATAGTTATAAGGGGGAAGTCATCGTTATCTCCTTAAGTGGTATATGTTGGGTCTATATTTCAATTTGGGTCGCGAAGATAGTGATGTATGCGGTGGTGTCACCCGGTCAAGAATTTCTCTCTCTCTCTCTCTCTCTCCTCTCTCTCTCTCTATGTATGCGGTGGTGTCACCCGGTCAAGAATTTCTCTCTCTCTCTCTCTCTCTCTCTCTCTCTCTCTTTGTACCTCCACTGAACTGCAGACAAAATGTTGTAATGTCCCAATATATATATATATATATATATATATGTATATATATATATATATATATATACATGGGTGTGTGTGTACGTGTATATGCGAAGCACATAAATAGAATTAGTTTCTCACATACTGTACCTCTTACCATAAAAAAAATTCGAGAAAATTTATCTCAATCTCAGACATACTAAAAAACTTTTCTCCATTCTCAAATTTCTTCCGAGGTACCAGCATTGTACCCTTTGGTCCCTCCCCCTCCCCAACTGTCTCCCTCTCACATTTTTTATTCATTTTTCTAGCTTTTCTTGGTGCTCTTTTCTTTCGTGGGAATTTGTTCTCATATCACATTCCAGACATTCTTTCTCGGTAGGTAACATACAAATTAATTAAAATTTTTATCCGTCCTTTTCAGCTGACTGATGCTTCACCCCTATCTCTCTCTCTCTCTCTCTCTCTCTCTCTCTCTCTCTCTCTCTCTCGTACACAACTAGAAGGAATATTTAGCAACAAGTCAAATCTCTCTCTCTCTCTCTCTCTCTCTCACTCTCTCTCTCTTTCTTGTACACAACTAGAAGGAATATTTAGTAACGCGTCAAATCTCTCTCTCTCTCTCTCT
>NC_090743.1:57351450-57353950 GCF_036898095.1 Palaemon carinicauda
CCAATATCTGATGGCGCAATACTTGCCTTCTGGGAAATCTAGGAAAACAATATTCCTTATGATTAACCATTTAACTACCACTTTCATCAGACTTCCACTATGCAATTTTCTAACGACTTAGATACGCGAGAAAACAATTCCAACATGTCTTGGGAGTATGGTGTGAGCGAGAAGGGCTTACGGTGACTTCAGAAACGTCAGACAATCACTATAATTAAATGAAACAACTCAGACGCACCGCATTGTATGAATGGTAAAATCTTTATGTACTTTCACAACCTAACTTCGTCCATTGGCCATTGAGAAATTACCTGCCAGTTGCCCATTATACTATGCGTAATTACACGAATTCTTCTCAATCACCTCAACTATGCCCATTTTGATACAATTACTGTAAATGTTAAGCAGTTATTCTTAATAAGAAATTAATATCTTTCAAATATTTAGCATTTAATAATACTACCTTTATGATTTTAGGGAATGTTAGGTATTATTATTACTATTATTATTATTATTACTTGCTACAACACTAGTTGGAAAAGCCGGGCTCCAACAGGGAAAATAGCCTAGTGAGGAAAGGAAATAGGGAAAAACTACAAGAAGTTTAAGAATAATAATAACATTAAAATATTTCATACATAAACAATAAAAAACTTGAAAATAACAAGAGGAATAGAAACAAGATAGAATAGTGTGTCCGAGTGTACCCTGAAACAAGAGAACTCTAACCCATGACAGTGGAAGACCATGGTACAGAGGCTATGGCACTACCCAAGACTAGAGAACAATGATTTGATTTTGGAGTGTCCTTGCCCTAAAAGAGTTGCTTACCATAGCTAAAGAGTCTCTTCTACCCTTACTAAGAGGAAAGTAGCCACTCAACAATTGCAGTAGTTAACCTCTTGAAAGAAGAAGAGTTGGTTGGTAATTTCAGTGATGTTAAGTGTATGAGGAAAGAGGAGAATGTATTAAGAATATGTCAGACTATTCTGTGTATGTGTAGGCAAAGATGAAATAAGCCGTAACCAGAGAGAGGGATCCAATATAGTACTGTCTAGCCAGTCAAAGGACCCAATGACTCTTTAACGGTGGTATCTCAACGGGTGGCTGGTGCCTTGCTAACCTACTACCTATAAGGCAGAACAGGGTAGGGAAGGCTTAAAGTTAAGCGTGAAAGAACTTTAAAATCTAAAAAATATCAAAGTATCATTAAATTGTTAAAATATTGATATTATTATTATTATTATTATTATTATTATTATTATTATTATTATTATTTGATAAGCTACAACCCTAGTAGGAAAAGCAGAATGATATAAACCAAAGGGACCCAACATGAAAAATAGCTCAGTGAGGAAAGGAAATAAGAAAATATACTACAAGAGAAATTTAAGAATAATAACAACATTAAAATAGATCTATCATATATAACTTATAAAAGATATTGAATAGTATAGTGTGCTCGAGTGTACTCTCAAGCAAGAGAACTATACCCTATGACAGTGGAAGACCATGGTACAGAGGCTATGGGACTACCCAATACTATAAGAGCCGCTTGCCACAACTAGAGTCTCTTCTACCCTTACCAAGGGGAAAGGAGTCGCTGAACAACTACATTGCAGGAGTTACCCCTTTCAGTGAAGAAGAATTGTTTGGTAATCTCAGTGTTGTCAGGTGTATGATGACAGATGAGAATGTAGAAAAAAATAGGCTAGATTACTCGGTGTATGTGTAGGTAAAGGAAAAATGAGCCGTAACCAGAGAGATGGATCCAAAGTAGCCCTGCCTGGTGAGTCAATACAATGTAGGTTAGAGTTTTGAAAAATTAAATCTATAATAAATTTCCATATTCAAGATTAAATTTGACAAACTTGGAGCGCAAATTATGGTTGAAACGCCTGTATACCTACAAACAGAAGAAAAATAACATTTGTAAATATCTATCCATAAATTTCCAAAAAATAATGATTCCTGTTTTTCAAAGTAATTTGTAGGACAGGAAATGTACAGAAAAAATTATACATAAGCAAAAACAAATTTGGATAATGAGATAACAAAGTTTTTCACACTTCCATTATTTAAAAGTCTATGATCTACTAGTTAGTACTGATGGTTTCTCATTTCCTTTATTTGCTAGTTATTAAGTGAAAATGTTTATATATAAAAGGATATCCTTTATTGTAGATTACCCCTTTATATCTGTTATTTTCCTAGCTCTACTTTCACTGTTTTTGCATAATTCAATTTTATTGCATTTTCCATAGGTTGAATAATAATAACACTACAATAACTAAATAATAATAATAATAATAATAATAATAATAATAATAATAGTAATAATAATAATAATGATAATAATAATAATAATAATAATAATAATGATAATATCTAAAAATTCTTGATCCATGTTCTTTGAGACATCAGTATCACATAGGTAATATGCTCATTTATACAAATAATCAAAATACCGATAACATAAATATCAACCACATTAATTAGC
>NC_090743.1:57381450-57386450 GCF_036898095.1 Palaemon carinicauda
GACAATGAATGGCCTCACAGTCCTCAGCGTCAGATTATATAGGCTAAATCCACAAATGCATTGCAAACCGTTATTGAACTTCAAAACGACAATCATGAATTTAAACATAAGGCCAGCGCTTCAAAACCCACTGACCATGGGCTCTTATTTATGGGTAAAAATAATGAAACATTAATATATATCTAAACACTATTTTCTGAAATCTGAGAGAATAAATAGTGAAAGAAAATAGTGAAAGAAAATCCTTACCATTAACAATTCATGACTGGCATACAAATACGCCCAGTACTTCAAAAATTTTTATAACAAAAAAGGTCCACTCTTCATGGAATATTTCCTTATCTTTAATTTTACAAATCTGTTCCCGATCGAAAAATTTTACTTTTAAAGACGGAAATAATACCTTCCCAAGAAAACAAAACAACCTTTAAAGCATTATTCATGTATCAAATAAAAATTTGTTTCAAGATATCAGAACATAAACATGTGTTTTCCCTTCAAAATCAAAATAAAATAGCCTCTAAGACTTTAAAATCTCAAAAAAAAAAAAAAAAAAAACGCTTTAACGCGTAGTGATTTATACTTTGTAACCCAAAATCAAAAATAATCCATCGTTCCCAAATACTCGAATCAACGTTCCTGACACCTCATTGGAATCTTATATAAAACGTTCCCCACGGTATTCTGGAAAGATATGTTTTAGATATTAAAGGGAGAGGATGGAATGATCTCTTGATGAATAAATAGGTAAATAATAGTATCAAATTATATGGAAAAAACTTTTTAATAAAAATAATTCTAGCTAAAGGAAGAAATAGGCAATTTTTCACTTTTATAAATGAGTAAGAAACAACACTCTCTCTCTCTGTCTCCTACATATATACATAATTTTACTGATGAAACCTTCTGAAAACAAGTAGCTATGATTTACGAAATTATTATCTAAAAACCGAAGTAGCCTATAATTAATGAAATTATAAACTATATTTTTTACATTTTCAAAAACTGACGGAAACTTAAAAAAAAAAAAAAATAATTAACAGTAACTATATCGCTGACATGCTTAAGACACTGAATGGTTTGAACATTCTATATTGATCATGAATTAACATATGTTTTCAAGTAAATTAAATACGATATAATTTGATTAAAAAAAAAGCCCAATACAGCCGTAACATTTATATGAATACAAGAACGAGAATGTACTGCCATGTAAGTGAAATATGGGTTTGATTATCCGCGGAGATTAATCTTTGTAACACACTTGAGATGCTGACAATCATCTTGGGCTCTACGAAATCAATATACTTACGGGAACTGTAATCTTTAGGAGTGGAACTCACATTCAACAGATTTTTAATGCTACACATTAACATTTGAGGGATATATCATAAATTACCTATTCCACATGAATTATCACGTAACTAAATTGTGTCATGAAAAAAGAAAATTACATTAATCTTAGAAGAGTATTCATAATTTTTTCTGGTACATTGATATTCACTACAAAGTCTTGGATCACGTTTCTTCTGAGGATTCCAAATTTCATATAATTAAAGTTAGATCCCACTTTGAATCTACCAAATCTTTCCTCTCTCCTTATAATATATACAATAAATCATACTAACTTTAATTTCCAAATTATTTATGAAATAATTTTTATTCTTATTGCACTTTCCTCCTAACTTATTTACCTATATATTTATTCTTATTTTTCTTATTGTTCCTATGTGGTTTTATAGGCATGTAAACTAACTTATATAACCAAATAAATATATATATTATATATACTATATATATGTATACTATATATATTATGTATGTATAATATATATATATATATATATATATTTAAGAGGAGAGGAGAGAGAGAGAGAGAGAGAGAGAGAGAGAGAGAAGGAGATATCAATATATATAACATAGAGTATATATATGTATATAATATATCTATATATATACATACCTATGTATATATAGTATTATATATATATATATATATTAGGTTGGTTATATAAGTTAAGTTACATGCCAACAAAAACATATAGGAACAAAAGCGCACGCACATATGCACATTCAACCAAATATATGATATATGCATATATATATAAATATAGTATAATATATATATATGTATATATATATATATATATATATATGTATATATATATATCTATATATATACATGTACATACATACATACAAAATTAAAAGTGCTTGCCGGCAATTTTTGCACTTTTATACATAAGTAACAAACGACGCCAACACCCCCCTCTCTCTCCTACATATATACACAAATATTTATATGTATATATATATATATATATATGTATGTATATATACATATTTATATATATATGTATGTATATATATCTATATCTATATCTATGTATATATATATAGTATATTATATATACATATACATATATATATATATATATGTATATATATATATCTATATATTACGTGTATATATATACTGTATATATATATATATGATATATATATGTCCTGCACCACACTTAACACGCACAATCGCATAATACAGGAAGAAGAAACGCAACAGTCAGCATACGCAATCGAGGCGTTGCAGGATACAAGTAAACAACTGCATACATCTTGCTGGTACCATTGCATGTAACGATCCGGTATGTACATGCATACGCGATGGTGGGAGACAGCCTTAAGATATAAAAGAAAAAAAATGAAATAAAAAAAAATATGTGCGTTTTGTGTGTGAGTGTATGTATGCGTGAGTGTGCGTTTCGTGTGCTCTGTTCATCTTCTATTATGGTCCTGTTTTCTATGGCTCATCTACTCTTTTTCTTATTTCTTTCATCTATTTCTTCTTGTTCTTTAATTCATCTACTTGTCAACATTTGCCTTTTGTTCTTTCTCTTCTGCTCTCTATATATGTTGTGATATGCATACATATATACATATATATATATATATATATATACATATATAAATATTGTATATATATATTTATATGTATATATATTATTTATATATATATATATATATATATATTTATATACAGCGAGAGAGAGAGAGAGAGAGAGAGAGAGAGAGAGAGAAATCAGGAGAATATATATATATTATATATATATACATATGTTATATATATATATACATATATATATATATATATATATGTGTGTGTGTGTGTGCATATAAGTGTATATATATCTATATATATATATATATATATATGTATATATCTATCTATCAATCAATCTATCTATCTATCATATCTATCTATATAAATATATAATATATATATATATACATATATATATATACAGTGTATATTATATATATATATATATATATATATACTATAACTATATACAGAGAGAGATATTGAGAGAGCAAGAGAATATATATACATATATATATATATATATATATACATAATATACATATATAAATGCGTGTGTATATATATATATATATATATCTATATCTAGTATATAAGTATATGTATATATATATATATCTATTATATATATAATATATATATATAAAGAGAGAGAGAGAAAAGAGAGAGAGAGAGAGAGAATATACATATATATATATTTATTATATATATACACACATATATATATAATATATATATACATATATATACATACTATATATGTATAGAGAGAGAGAGAGAGAGGAGAGAGAGAGAGCAGAGAGAGAGAGGAGAGAGAGCACAAATAAATAAAAAAACCCAAAATAAAAACATCAGAAATAACTATACATATATCATCGTCCTCCACCGTGGAAAGACATGACTGCTCAGACAAGGGACATAATGCGATTTCTGCATCGCAAATCTCGAAGATTAGAGAAATCCCAGGCTAATGCCCCAGACGAAGATATCTTATCTTGAATGACAAGACGATCATAAAGCATGCAATGGGGATCATACCTCGGGAGACACGAACTTCATTTATTGGTGATCTTTCAATATAAGCTAGATATAAAGATTGTTGGGCTTTATATATATATATATATATATATATATTATATATAAATATACATATATATATATATATATATATATATCGATATATATATATATATATAATATATATTACAATTTATACAATATTTATATAAAGTAAATATAATATACCTAATATTTAAAATATTTGCCAAGTATGATCAGTAAAATATTAAGGTCTCTATCCACATAGAGATTTTTGTAATATTGCAAATAATTGGCAGTTAACACAATTATTAGCTCACACTTAATTAAGTACTAACAAATTAGTAAGCCTAATAAAATATATATTATCTCGAGAAAACGATAGAACAATAAATGAAGATCAGCAAATTAGTACATTCTTTCATAAACCAATAAATCAGTGACCAGGTATTGATGATCTTTGTCCGAGAATCCTATTATAATTGGTAAATGATAAAATTAGCTAAATACTCTTGGAATCGGTAATGATATATAAGCTATCATCATCATGGAGAAAATAATTTACATACCGACAGAACATGATATTTTCAAGCAATTTTTTGGTCTCTTCTAATACAACTTCCTTTGTGATGTTAAAATATGGATCTAAGTAAGACTTTCTCTCCCCTCTTCCTCGAACATTCTCTCTCTCTCTCTCTCTCTCTCTCTCCTCTCTCTCTCTCTCTCTCTCTCAGCAGCTGCGACGCTCCAACGTGGGTGTTTATGCATGTATATGCAAATACCTATGGATATGCTTGAAAATAACATTCTGACATCCCTTAATTTCCAAATGAAGACAACTCGCATCATTCGCAGGCTTATCTGATTTACAAATGGATGCATTAATAGATTGCATGCCAAACCAACATAAATTCGTCGAATAAATAATTAACATCATAAAAAAATAGATTTCTCAGTATTTAAGTATTAGGGAGTAACTTTCCTCTTAGATTTTAATAAATTGAAATGCTCCCCCCATCCTAATTATTTTCAGTTTGTATCCTCTGATATTAATAATGATAATTACACATAAATAACTTTA
>NC_090743.1:57391450-57398950 GCF_036898095.1 Palaemon carinicauda
GAAGAAGTTGAAGACAACCCCCTCGACGCCACTTATAAAAAACAGGGAAGAATGAGAAAGAACTGGAGGAAGTAAGAGGTAAAGGAGAAATTGGGGGGAAAAGGATATTTATACTTGGGACAACCTTTCTCTGAATCCGTGGATGAAATAGCAAGAAAGGGCGATGGAGTGAATTCAATTAACCTGAATGAAAGAAGATGAAAACAGATATAAACAGAACAGACTGGTTAGACGAGTATTCAAACAGTTTTGCTCGTCTTGACATTTCTCATCAGTTTTCCTATTCATAACTCCACATGATATTCTCATTCATTCAACAGTTCTCGCGTGAAACTACAAAGGAAAATTACTAGTTGCCTTAATGCCCAAGTGTTTGTGCATTGTGGACAATCCTCAACATTTTGAATGCATTGGGGGCTCTCTCTCTCTCTCTCTCTCTCTCTCTCTCTCTCTCTCTCTCTCTCTCTCTCTCTCTCTCTCTCCATCATTCGTGTGTAAAATTCTCCCTATATTAGCATTACTAAACTATATCAATTCCCTCCAAGAAACGTTTTCACAAGACATTTCATACAGCCGAATAAAGCCATTAAAAAAACGAAAACCTTACTGAGAAATTTCACCGTCTTCCTCCCAAGAGCTGAGAGTAAATGGGTACTGTATTAACCAAAGGTCTCCAAGGTATATTAAAAATACGTTTAGGTTTTGAAGAATAATATTATAAAGAAGATTTGATGGTGGTCGTAAGATTTTCACTGCCGAAACGTTCCCATAAACGGAAAGGATTAATGTTTCAGACACGTTTTTAAGCCGTTTATGACCCCGGAATTTTTGGAAAAACTTATGCAAATATTCACTATTTTCAAAGCAAAACATAAAAAAGGGAATGAAAAAAAAAAAAAAAGGGAATGAAGGTAAAAATTATGATCTGATGAAATAAAACTTCTAGGATATTTGAAAACAATAAAGAAAAAGTTTATCACTTCATAAAATTGGGTTTCCAGTATTTCAACGTTTCGATGACAAAGCTTTGGAAATCTATCCAATTATCTATAAGTCCTTTTCCCTATAAACTTTATCCTTCCAGAAGATGGACTTATCTTATTTGAGCGTTAAAACCATATCTTTCACCATTTCCACGACGAGCATGGAAAAGAAAAAACGGCTACTCAGTCGGTAAGACCTCACTTTGCGCACATCAAGTCTATAAATAAGTCCATTTAAGTAAGATTCAACTAAAAACTGCACAGGTAACACTTTTCTATTTTATATAACGACATAAACAAGGCAATTGTATTAACAAAATGAATACATGAAAACTTAATTTTTCGCCTAGCATCTTAGATTTTTAATAAAATACAACTGACGAGAAAATAATGACCATAGTCACTACTACTACTACTACTACTACTACTACTACTATTAATAATAATAATAATAATGATGATGATGATGATGATGATGATTATTATTATCATTATTATTATTATTATTATTATTATTATTATTATTATTATTATTATTATGATAAGAATGTAATACTGAGTTCTTCATAGCATTACTAATAATTACTAACTATTACGTAAACTAAAAAATATCTAATAGTCTTCACAGCGACATCCCCTAACAGACTCCCCAAAAGCTCTTGTTAAATTTAGAGCCATCAAATGGTGAAATGCTGAGTGAAATCAACAGTAATTACGTAATAATTACTCTCCCGGGCACCCATTAGCTGTTTTTATGGACACATTCTGATAAACATACCAACATACACTGCACGGGGATTAATATCTACACTAATAGCAGTATGTATTTTTCCTTTAAATTCCTACAGGCGATGGCACGTAGCTGTTTTAATCATAGATGTGCAGTTACCTGGATATTAATGCTCCTTTTAATTATAGGTAACACATGGCAGTCCAATCAGGCATGTTATTATCACACTTCTTATATGAATGAGATGTTTCATGTATATAATCATAATATAAATTTATCATAGTTCTCATTGCAGTGAGATATGTTTCATGCAACATATTTTCATTATATAAATTTGGATGGAGAAAAGAGAGTAACCGGAGGATATAAGGGAAATTTGGTGGGGAATAAGAGATTCGTTAAGTACATGGGAAGGTTGATGAGAAAATATGAATAATTTGTGGAAAAGGAGGGTTTAATGAGAAAGTGGAAGAATTCAAGAGGAAAATTTCACAGATTTAATTATAGAAAAGGGACGGAAAATCCTCAAACATGAAGAACGGATGGTACTCTGGTTACCTGATATTTCTAATCAATCACCAAAAAATTCTTATAAGCTTCTCTTATTACTATTATCATTATTATAAGCCAATCTGCAATACCTAGTAGAATAAACAGATAAATAAAGAATGCTGTATACTTTAAAAGATAAATAACGAAAGGAAAACCCTATCTGTATTACACTAGAGAAAATGGCGATCGAAAATAAAGATGATAAGGGAAAGGGAACCCTTCCCCTAATATCAAGTCTGCGTAACAAACTAAGGTAGAACTAAACTAAGGTAAAACTAAACTAAGGTAAAACTTAACTAAGGTAACATTTATTAAAAGAAACAATACAAATTGTATACAAACCAAAAAGATAAACGCTAAAGAATCAGAATAAATGCTATAAAAAGGGCCCTCACCAATCACCAGACTCTTCACACACTCTTGTACAGGCTGGCCCACCCCACCCCACCCCGACCCCCAACCACGGCCCCCATAACTGAGGGTGAAGCCATTACAAGAGTTAAGACCATCAAGAAAACCTTAATCTCGTAAGACCAACTCCAGGCGAGGAAACTTCAGAACAATCAAAATCTATTTATGAATTATGGATAACTGCACTTTCAAGTCAGCCTCCGTTTAAATGTCCTAGTTTAAAAAGTTTAAAGACCACTCATGAATGACAGAGCCAAGTGACAGTAATAATGCTTTAGCAGGACAATGACTATATATCCATATGATCAGCGCCCAAGCCCCTCTCCATCCTAGCTGGGCTAGAGAGGGACATGCAATGACTGCTGATGACTCAGCAAGTATGCCTATAGACTCCCCCAAAATCCTTATCCTTATCTCACAAGAACGGTGAGGTTGTACACACCAGAGACTATAGAGCTTGCGCGTGACTCGGAACCCAGTCCAGCAGATCAGAAGGCAGGGATGTTTCCGATAGGCCACCACAACTATATTCTAGACTATCTCTAATTCTCAATTACTCACAATAACTTAATTTGGCAGTTTGCCATTATTAATTCAGGCATACAAAGTAGACTCAATTTGTTTACTGGTATTAGGTACACCCTGACACTTTTGGATGAAGGTTTGGCCTAATTTCAATGCTTCAAACTGTGTACACAGGAATTGGTAGTTTCTGGTGGTCACCCATCCAAGACATGCCCGACTAACCTTAATCCACTTCAGGGATGGACCGAGTGTTTTATTACCATTTCAATATGTTATAATCCTTACACCTCACAAATGACTTACGGCTTTTTTCTGCGCTTCCATTTGAGATTACTCGGAAGAATCATTTGAAAATAACCCCAATGATTTTATGAAGTTTGATTCCTCATTGCGCTCATTTCCTTTCACTGCTTAAAACCTAAACTCTCTTAAGTTCAAGTTACTTTCCCTAGAACTTCATCAGTATTTGCAAATATTCGAAAAGATTGTGTAAAGGTTTTTGAAGAAAGAAAAAAGAAACAATTACACTCGTTATAAGGAAGAATTAAACCAAACACTCGGCTGACATTCACAGATCACCTCAAACGCAAAGTTTGTTGGCGGAAGTATGAATCTGACGCTATTGTACTAATAGACAGCCGGACATTAGGGCAAAAATTATCTTTATAATATCACCAAGCATGAAGGGTGCTTTCATTTTCATGTATGCAATATGTATACGAAAATAATTAGCTATGCAATACTTTGAGAACAAATAGGATATAAATAAACTACAGAAAAATAAAAAAAAGCTGCAGGGCAACGACATAAAAAGTATTAAATACCAAAAATGCCACAATCGTAGGTAATGCCAATCACAAGAACTCTTTTGTTAATAAAATACATTAAACGCTTACCTTTCTTCCAAGTACATTTGATTCTAATAAATGCGTTATGTCAATACAGAAATATTTGATATAACTTTCATCTGTAAATTCGAAATAACATTTGACCAAAAAGTACCTAAAATCATTTTTACTCACCAATAAAACCAAGTAATTAAATTGACCAAGTGGAATCATATATAGTTGCAGAAAAGTAATTTTAGATTATGTTATAATCAAAGAATGTCCTTGTCATCGAGGGAAGTCTACTAACAAATATTATTTGAATAGCGATATTATACAAAGGCCTCCGTAATATATGAGATGATATCCATATTTTATCATCTACAAAATTAAAACAAGTGGATGAGTAATTATAATAATAGCTATATTTACTCTTATATCCATGAACTAAAAGCAAAACCAGTTATGGTAATAAACACCACCAGTAAATCGTAAACCAGATAGAATAAAAATAAGATTAAATTTTTAGTTACAAAAATCAAATGATAAACAGATCAAAAGAGTTTCCTCACAAGGAGAGAATGGAAAAGACACTGATCCCGCGTCATAAAACAAAAAGACATCAAAAGCTGGCGCTCAGCGCATTCGTTAGTGTACTAATGTATGAGACGATAACAAATAATAATGAACCACTTAGAATTCGGAGCCGTTGCCAAACTACATAACTTCCTTCTACATCACACGACGTTTGAGATGATGCACAACACACTCTATTGCTTTTGTGTGTGTGTGTAAGAGAGAGAGAGAGAGAGAGAGAGAGAGAGAGAGAGAGAGAGAGAGAGAGAGAGAGAGAGCTTTAATATTCAAATATTTTTACAATCTTATCTTTAAATTGCTGGCATTACGTTTATCAAAAATTTCGTTTTGCATGTCCGTCTCTCTCTCTCTCTCTCTCTCTCTCTCTCTCTCTCTCTCTCTCTCTCTCTCTCTCTCTCTCTCTCTCTCTCTCGTTCCAGGGGTATTTCTTGGACGTGTTCCAGTCATAGCGTGACCAAGATTCTCTTAGTCTCGCACGCTCTTTGTCATCACACACAATTGGAACAGCTTCCTTGACGGCATCCTTTCTCTAGAGAAGAGAGAGAGAGAGAGAGAGAGAGAGAGAGAGAGAGAGAGAGAGAGAGAGAGAGAGAGAGAGACTACAATGTTATTTCCCTCTCTACGACGTCATTAACGACAATCTATTGATGTTTTCCTGGTTGTTGGAAGCGAAGCTCTCATCTACGGTGACGTTATTGAAAATCTATTGATGATGTTTTTGTTGTTCTTGTTATTTGTGGTGGTGGTATTGTTTTTAGAAAGATGTAAATGGTGTGATGAGCTACAATTATATGTATATTTACTTCAGAAGAAAAGGAGGAGTTCGTTGCTCATGATTTTGGTCAGTATTAAACGATCAGAAAAAAAATATGTATAAATAATTCTAAAGAAACGTAACCCTATTGCAAATCACCTCTGACAGAATTGACGAAACAGTTCAGGAAAAATAAAATTAAATGAATGTTATTTGAGTGAAATGTGTATAATTCATCTTTAGTGAAAAAAAATAATTGCAAGAAATTTTGTTCCACATTTCACCCTTGTTTTTTGTTATGGTCATGTTTAAACTGTCAATAGAATATAATACATTCTTGTTTTTGTTGCTTTTAGGTCAGAGAATGGACAGCACAGTTAGGAAAAACGTCATTCTTGTTATGCTGAACCGGACAAAATATAAAAATAAATCCATTCTTTTTTATGAGGGTGAGAAGTCAACATCGGCATGACAACACAATAAAATGATAAATTTTTCCTTTTTTGCTGTTAAGTTAATGCCACAATTTGTGCGAATAAAAAAAAGTAATGCTTTTTAGTAATCCGTTGACCATGTGCGTTATAGAACTAGGAAAATGCTAAGATGGATTCATCGAGTAAACTTGCCCGACTTCAAATACTAAGAATTGAAACTCGGTAATAATACCTTGTAAATTACATTCAATGAGAAAAAAAGACAATATACGAATTTACATTAAAAGTTGTTCATATAAGTGACTGATAGATTAGAATTATCAAAATTAAATACATTTAAAAATACAAAAAAGATACATCTAAATCAAACAATGGTACGGGGGCTAGTGGTGAGGGGTCTTGGTTCATAGCTCACGAATGCAAATTTAAAAACGTATTTTGGTACAGATACAATGAAAATATTGGTTTTATCCCTGGATTGAATAAGATGATTGAGCGTTACCAAGTATTGCAACAGACTTTATAAGTCAAGGGTAATCGGCAATAGGTCAAAGTAAGGAGTGAATGTCATTACAAAGGCCCTGGAGGAAAAAAAAAAAACCATGGAAATCAAAAGGGAAAAGAACAAAGCACACCCATCTCTGGCCGCTTAAGGATTCCTTGAACCTTCGTGACTTGTGGAGTAACTGGATTTACGAGGGATCAAGTGCAACCTTTTCATTTTTTTTACACAATGAAAGATTATTGACACATGAGATATTAAATATATTCTATATGTCACGTCATTTGTCAGTAAATATATTATTCCTGTTAGCAGTATGCGTCTTATAAAGTGAAGTGAAATAATTTCCAAAGCTGGCGAATCTTCTCGTTGCAAAAAGGAATTGTGGTTGGTATCGATAGATATCAAGGAGCACGAACCAAAGTTAGTGTTGCTTACAGGTACACAATAATAATAATAATTTTAATAAAAATCATTATATTATCTGGTAGCCTGTTAGAAAGGTCCCTGTCTACCAATCTCTTGGACGACGGTTCGAGACCCACTCAAGATCCATAATTTCTTGTAGGACCTGTAACTAAGATAAAATTAAGATGGTATTCAATGAAAATGCAACGAGACCAAAAATAGGCGTTAATGAATATACGTACTTAGGACAGACAGTAAGAGTTTTACCTCAGGATACGATACCGAAATCAAAATATAGATAATCTTTGGATGGTGAGCTTTTGGAGAAGAAAATGAGATTATAAAATCTAAAGTGCTACTTATTCTAAAAAGAAAAGTATTTAATTAGATGGTCCTACCAGTTTTAACTTCATCATTAGAATCTAGTAGACTTACTAAAACCTTAGAGTATGCGCTAGTTACAACTCAAAGAGCTACTGAGAGAATAATGATAGGAATAACACTTAGAGACGAAAAAAGAGCAACATAAATACGAGAGTAAACTAAGGTAGAGGATATTCTAACATGTATGAAAAAAAATGGACGTGGGCAGGTCATATACTAAGAATGACAGAAAAAAGATGGACATCAAGAATAAAAGAATGGGTCCGTAGAGATTGCAAAAGAAGCAAGAAAAGGAAGAGATGACAATGGATTGAAGAACTAAGAAAGTTTGCGGAAGTGGACTGGCATAGAAAGACCATAAACCGACGCAAGTGAAAGGACATGTCTGGCTTT
>NC_090743.1:57411450-57416450 GCF_036898095.1 Palaemon carinicauda
AACTTAAGGTAGATATGAAGTCTTTATTAATAACTGTACGCACATACGTTTGGTCCATGTTACCTAGTTGTAATGAACCTGTGCATAGTTAACATGAAATGTACTGGGAAATATTTCTTTTTATGTATACGCGTACCTCACACCAAACGCATGAATAGGCATAAATAAAATGTATATACATTAGAATATACAACGCATGCATTCAAGAGAACTAATTAATTCAAATATTACAAACATAATTTTGACCAAGCATAAAAAACCTCTCTTCTATTCCCAATAACTTAAGGCTTCGTTTCAATAGCAATTTTGGACCCCAGATTGCGCACTCCAAGGTTACTGTAAGTGAGAGGGGGAAGGGGAATGAAAATGAACAACTAAAAGGCAGAGGCAAAAAGGTATAGGGAAGTAAGAGTGTATTTGGGATGGAGAAAGGGAGTGAGTCAGGGGATGCATTCAGTAAACTCAGGCGAGGTTCCAATAGAGATTTTTTACAATAATACTCTCTCTCTCTCTCTCTCTCTCTCTCTCCTCTCTCTCTCTCTCTCTCTCTCTCTCTCTCTCTCTCTCTCTCTCTCTCTCTCTCTCTATATATATATATATATATATATCAAAAGTAGGACTTAGGGTATCCTCCGATTCAGCCGGACTGACAAGGAAATCGAGGAAGGAATAGAGGGAGAATAGAGCAGTGGAGGACAAGTGGCAAAGGGATGAAGAAAGGTAACAAGATAGAAAGGAAGACAATAAAAGAACCTGAAAAAAAGTATATAAATGAGGAAAACCAGTACAAAAAGAGATAACAGGAAAAATAAAAAACAATGAACGAAGGGAAGAATGGAAATTGGAAAAAAATAAATACAATAGAAAAAGAAAAGAAGACAGGAGAGAATGGGGAAGAAATAGAAGAGAAAGAGGAGGATGCGAAAATGACAGAAAGAACGTTAGCAGGAAATTTAAAATAATCAGAAAAATTAAAGAATGAACAAAAGGAGTAATAAAACATAAAAAAACAATAAAAGGAAGAGAGTAGACAGTAAAAAATTAGGGCATAAATAAAAGAAAAGGAGGAAGATGCGTATATGAGATATAAAGACATTTTACCAGGAAAGTTTATGATGAATTCATTCGTCATAGTAATTCTATTTTCGACTGCAAGACAGAATCCAGGATTTGTCAGATGTCCGGATTAGGGAATAACTCGCCCTCGCTCACACTTTCCCCGAAGCGTCTTTGGTATATTTCCTTGACAAAGGGAAACTAGTTGTCTGTGATAGACATACATGCATATATACATAGTGGGTTTAAGGAGAAATATGAATATTTGTAATATGAGACATGTACAAGACATATATAACGTAAATAATAATTCATATATATATATATGCATATATATATACATATATATATATATATATATATATATATATATATATATATATATATATATATATATATATATACATACACACACACACGCACACACATATATATATATATATATATATATATATATATATATATATATATATATATATATATATATATATATTTATATATGTATATATATGTGTGTATATGCGTAAGTGAACGTGTGTATGTGTGTGTGTGTGTGTGTGTGTGTGTGTGTGCAATAGGGAGAGTATAGTAAACAAAAGAAGATTATGCAAAGTAAAAATGGCACGTTCTCTAAAATGAAAAGTATTTCCTACCAGTATTAACTTAAGCATCAGGAACTTGTAGCCATATTAAAGGTTTTGAACATAAGCTAGTTACAACTCAAAGAGCAATTAGAATAATGATGGGAATAAAACTAAGAGACAGAAAAAGAGCAACATGGATAAGGAAGCAAACATGTAAGAAAAAGAAATGGGCATGGGCAGGATATATAATGATAATGACAGATAATAGATGGATATTAAGAATAAGAGAATGGGTCCCTAAAAATTGTAAAAAAAAACAAGGGGAGGAAGAAAAGACGAAGGATTGACGAACTAAGAAAGTTTGCAGGTATGGACGGGGGAAAAAAAAAGACCATAAAAAGAACGAAAGTGGAAGGACATGTCTGAGGCATTCCTTCTGAAGTGGGCTAGTAACGGCTGATGATGATTTTATATATATATATATATATATATATATATATATATATATATATATATATATATATATATATATATATGTATATATATACGTCTATATATATATGTATATATATATATATATATATATATATATATATATATATATATTTATGCATATATAAATATATGTACATATATATATATATATATATATATATATATATATATATATATATACTGTACATATAGTTATATATGTACATAAATATATATATATATATATATATATATATATATATATATATATATATATATATATGTGTGTGTGTGTGTGTGTGTGTATGTCTGGGTATTTTGTAACTGTGTTTGAGGAGTAGGTAGTAGGTTGGCCAGGGCACCAGCCGCCCGTTGAGATACTACCACTAGAGAGGTATTGGATCCTTTGACTGGCCAGACAGTAATGCATTGGATCCCTCTCTCTGGTCACGGCTTATTTTTTCTTTGCCTACACTTACACAGAATAGTTTGGCCTATTCTTTACATATTCTCGTCTTTCCTCATACATCTGACAACAATGAGATACTTAACACATCTTCACCCAAGGGGTTAATTACTGTACTGCAATTTGTTCAGTGTACTTTCCTCTTGGTAAGGGTTGAAGACTCTTTAGCTGTGGTAAGCAGCTCTTCTAGGAGAAGGACACTCCAAAATTAAACCACTGTTCTCTAGTCTGGGGTAGTGCCATAGCCTCTGTACCATGGTCTTCCACTGTCTTGGGTTGGAGTTCTCTTGCTTGAGGGTACACTCAGGCACACTATTCTATCTTATTTTTTTTTCTTCCTCTTGTTTTTTTGAAATGGTGTGTTGGGCAGCCTTAATAGAAGGGCCATGGATGCCTGGTGGTTTATCAAGAGGTTGTCTTTTCCTTTTTCTGATTATTTTTCTTCTCAAAACCATCCTTACTGTCCTCCCTTCAGTTGAAGTGGCTATCCTGGAGGGTATTTAGCCTTGCATGGTGTATCGGCTCCTCCATGTTGACCAGTTTTTCCGACTTTTTACTATAGTCTATGGGTATCATCAATCACTTTGTTTATAATTCTGTACGTATTGTTTTTGTTATAATTCTTGTTAATCTAGTTTTTAAGTATGCTGTCTCTTTTTTATTTCTATTAATTCTTATGCTGTCTGGAGACATTGAGCGAAATCCGGGACCAGTACGTCCTAGATTTCGTCAATGTCGTCTTCTGTATTGCAATATTCGTGGTCTTCATGCAAATATCCAAGACCTTACAGTTGCGTCCAGACAGTATGATATTCATTTGTGCTCAGAAACTTTGGTTTCTAATATGAGGCACTCATCTGAGCTCCTTATAACTGGTTTTAAGAAGCCAATAATGTTGAAAAGTGATGCCATCCCTAGGGCCAGGGGAATGGCGGTGTATATTAGGACCGAGTACCCTGCTTCTCATAAGTCCTGCTATCAATGTGGATGTCATGAGATTCAGGTAATAAAAGTTTGTGGCAGGCATAACAACTTTTATTTGTGTTCGATCTACCGGAATCCAGACATAGATGATTCTATCTTCGATTGTCTTCTTACCATTATGGCTAAGATACAAGAAGATGATAGAAAGGCTTCTTTTGTCTTTGTTGGTGATTTTAATGCTCACCATAGGGAGTGGTTAAGTTCTATCTCTCCTACCGATCGCCATGGCTTAAGAGCTTTAGACTTTGCCTCTGAATCAGGCTGTGAGCAAATCATAAATGAAGCTACTCACAGGTCTGGTAATTGCTTGGACCTCGTATACACTGACTCCCCTGGCGTTATAACTAGTAAGGTTGGTTCTCCAGTCGGGACATCTGATCATGCCTTGATTTCATTATTAGTGAAGACTGAGCAGCCTGTCCCTGATATATCATATTCTTGTAAAATTTATATGAAATCCCAAGCAGACTGGAATGGGATTTTACATGATCTTTTGTGCTTGAATTGGTCACAATTATATAATAGTGTAGATCCTGTTGTCCCTTTGAATGAGAATCTAGTCAACATAATTGATAGGCGTATCCCTTCTCGTGTGCTAAGGTACCGAGTGAAGGACAAACCGTGGTTCAATGATGATTGTAGACGTGCTTATTTGGAGAAACAGGAGGCCTATCATCTTTGGAAGGGGAACAGATCAGATTTGACCTGGAACAACTATACTCAGCTTTGAGCTTATGCTCAGAGAGTTTATGCCTCAACTGAAAAGGAGTACAATTTAACCATAAAAGAAACACTTTCTGGTACAACTCAGGAACATAAATGGTGGTCTACCCTTAAATCTGCACTCTTTGGTGTAGATGCAGCAGTTCCTCCTTTACTTAAACCAGATGGCTCAGTCACTCACTGTCCAAAGGAAAAGGCAACCCTTTTGGCTGATGTTTTTGACAGTAAACAGAGTAATGAAAAACTTGAACTTCCTCATTCCTGTTTTCTTGAGGCTAAACTAACTAGTTTAGCTTTTCGATCTCGTGAGATTAAAGCTCTGTTGATGGACCTTGATGCTCATGGAGGTGTACACCCAAATGGTATTTTTCCTTTGTTTTTTATAAAGACAGCAGATTTCTTAGCTCCAAAGTTATCTGTTATTTTGCGCAAGTTAGCAAGAAGAGGAGCTTTTAGCACTAGTTGGAGAATTGGTAATGTTACTCCTCTATGTAATGTGTTTGTGGTAGCTCAAGTCCCACTGATTACCGCCCAATTTCCATAACTCCCATATTATCTAAAGTTTTTGAACGTCTTCTGGCAAAACGTCTTAATAGGTTTGCTGAAGGTAATCATCTACTCCCTAGTTTGCAATTTGGTTTTCGTAAAGGCCTTGGAGCATGTGATGCCCTTCTTACAATCTCCAATGCTGTACAGAAATCCCTTGATTGTGG
>NC_090743.1:57421450-57423950 GCF_036898095.1 Palaemon carinicauda
TTTTTGACAGTAAACAGTGTAATGAAAAACTTGAACTTCCTCATTCCTGTTTTCCTGAGGCTAAACTAACTAGTTTAGCTTTTCGATCTCGTGAGATTAAAGCTCTGTTGATGGACCTTGATGCTTATGGAGGTGTAGACCCAAATGGTATTTTTCCTTTGTTTTTTATAAAGACAGCAGATTTCTTAGCTCCAAAGTTATCTGTTATTTTGCGGAAGTTAGCAAGAAGAGGAGCTTTTAGCACTAGTTGGAGAATTGGTAATGTTACTCCTCTATGTAAATGTGTTTGTGGTAGCTCAAGTCCCACTGATTACCGCCCAATTTCCATAACTCCCATATTATCTAAAGTTTTTGAACGTCTTCTGGCAAAACGTCTTAATAGGTTTGCTGAAGGTAATCATCTACTCCCTGGTTTGCAATTTGGTTTTCGTAAAGGCCTTGGAGCATGTGATGCCCTTCTTACAATCTCCAATGCTGTACAGAAATCCCTTGATTGTGGTCGGGAAGTTCGTATGATTGGCCTTGATTTTAGTGCTGCCTTTGACCGTGTTAATCATGAGGCCCTTGTTTTCAAACTGAAACAGTTGGGAGTGGGTGGGTCGTTTCTTAGCATTATTACTAATTTTTTAAGTAATAGATCTCAAAGAGTTGTTGTTGATGGGCACCATAGTGATTATAGGAATGTGATATCTGGTGTTCCACAGGGTAGTGTTCTTGGCCCATTACTTTTCATACTATATACACATGACATGTGGTTTGGCCTAGAAAACAAGCTTGTTGCATATGCAGATGATGCTACTCTCTTTGCATCAATTCCATCCCCTGAATGTAGATCTAGGGTTGGTGAATCCCTTAATAGAGATTTAGCTAGAATTAGTGCATGGTGCAAATTATGGGGTATGAAGTTGAATCCTAACAAAACTCAAAGTATGATTGTAAGTAGGTCAAGGACGGTGGTTCCTCAACATCCGGATCTCAGTATTGATAATGTTTCTTTAAATATGTATGACTCTTTCAAAATTTTAGGTGTGATTCTCGACAGTAAATTTACTTTTGAGAAACATATAAGGTCTGTGTCTTCTTCAATTTCACAAAAAATAGGCTTATTGAGAAAGTCTTTCAAGATTTTCGGTGATCAATCTATTCTGAAGAAGTGTTTTAATTCTTTCATTCTACCTTGTTTTGAGTATTGTTCTCCTGTCTGGTCTTCAGCTGCTGATTCTCATCTTAATTTGTTGGACAGAAACTTACGGTCTATTAAATTTCTTATACCTGATCTAGATATTAATCTCTGGCACCGTCGTTCAATTAGTTCATTATGTATGTTGCATAAGATTTTTCACAACTCTGACCATCCTTTACATTCACATCTCCCCGGACAATTCTATCCTGTTCGTAATACTAGGCAGGCAGTTAATTCTAATAGCCAGGCCTTCTCCATCACGAGGCTCAATACTACGCAGTACTCTAGAAGTTTTATTCCAGCTGTGACCAAGTTGTGGAATGATCTTCCTAATCGGGTGGTTGAATCAGTAGAACTTCAAAAGTTCAAAGTTGGAGCAAATGCTTTTTTGTTGACCAGGCGGACGTAGTCTTTTTATAGTTTATTTATGACATATTTGTTTTTGATGTTGTTAATAGTTTATTATATGACATGTCTGTTTTGACGTTGTTTCTTATTTTAGAATGATTTATTGTTAATTTGTTCTCTTCATTTATTTATTTCCTTATTTCCTTTCCTCACTGGGCTATTTTTCCCTGTTGGAGCCCCTGGGCTTATAGCATCTTGCTTTTCCAACTAGGGTTGTAGCTTGGATAGTAATAATAATAATAATAATAATATATATATGTGTGTGTGTATATATCCATATATAAATATATATATAAATATATATATATATATATATATATATATATATATATATATATATATATATATATATATTTATATATATACATGATCTATATACAGTATCTATATATATATATATATATATATATATATATATATATATATATATATATGTGTGTGTGTGTGTGTATGTGTGTGCGTACATAAATACAGATACCCACACACACATATATATATATATTCATATATATATATATATATATATATATATATATATATATATATATATATATATATATATATATATATATAAATATATATATATATATATATATATATATATATATATATATGTATATATATGCATATATATATATATATAAATATACATATTTATATATATACATGTATCTATATACTTATATATATATATATATATATATATATATATATATATATATATACATATATATAAATATATATATATATATATATTTATATATATATATATATATATATATATATACATATACATATATATATATATATATATATATATATATATATATATATATATATATATATTCATAAAAGGCCAAATGCCTTCATATATTCGCAACGGAAAACAATACATTTCTTGTCGATTTC
>NC_090743.1:57428950-57436450 GCF_036898095.1 Palaemon carinicauda
CGGTGATCAATCTATTCTGAAGAAGTGTTTTAATTCTTTCATTCTACCTTGTTTTGAGTATTGTTCTCCTGTCTGGTCTTCAGCTGCTGATTCTCATCTTAATTTGTTGGACAGAAACTTACGGTCTATTAAATTTCTTACTCCTGATCTAGATATTAATCTCTGGCACCGTCGTTCAATTAGTTCATTATGCATGTTGCATAAGATTTTTCATAACTCTAACCATCCTTTACATTCGGATCTCCCTGGACAATTCTATCCTGTTCGTAATACTAGGCAGGCAGTTAATTCTAATAGTCAGGCCTTCTCCATCACGAGGCTCAATACTAAGCAGTACTCTAGAAGTTTTATTCCAGCTGCTACCAAGTTGTGGAATGATCTTCCTAATCGGGTGGTTGAATCAGTAGAACTTCAAAAGTTCAAAGTTGGAGCAAATGCTTTTTTGTTGACCAGGCAGACATGAGTCTTTTTATAGTTTATTTATGACATACCGTATTTGTTTTTGATGTTGTTAATAGTTTATATATGACATGTCTGTTTTGACGTTGTTACTTATTTTAGAATGTTTTATTGCTACCTTGTTCTTCATTTATTTATATCCTTATTTCCTTTCCTTACTGGGATATTTTTCCCTGTTGGAGCCCCTGGGCTTATAGCATCTTGCTTTTCCAACTAGGGTTGTAGCTTGGATAGTAATAATAATAATAATAATATGATCAGCGCAGTAGAAACACTCTAGACCCAAGCTAGGACCAGGGAGACACAGATAATGGCTGCTTTATGACTCAAAACCCAAAACCCCCTATCCTTAGCTCACTAGGAAGATGAGGTTGCAGACACTACAAGAAACTATCAAGCTAGAAAGGGTCACGAACCCCAGTGCAACACATTACCAGGCACGGACGTTTCCAAAAGACCATCACAAACAAAAGTAGATTTTTAGATAAGTAATTTCTAGCTTCAATGACAAATATAAACTTCAGAATTACCAAAACTGATGGATAAATCTTTTGTTGGCCTACAAAACTTACTAAAAGCTATCAGTCATTTTAAGAGCAAATAGTCGGGAAAATAACATCTACATAAAAAAGTCTGAATAAAGGTGAAATTTTTTTGAATTTTCGAGAGCTAACAGACAATCTCTTAAGACCTGGTGGAAAACAAACAGGAACTTCCATAATATGCGAGTTCAACGTCATGACAAGAACCCATTAGATTATTATCGACTCCTCGGAAAAATATTGTATATTGGAAAGACCTCAAAGGGATGAAAGGTAATCTATTATAAACAAACACATTTTTGGGGGGTTTGATTTTACACCAACTAGGGGGAGGAGGTAGTTTAACTGCCAGGTCATACGCCTCGGAATTTCATTACGGAAACCCTGTAAATAAGACGGTGCCATCATATAAAGCTCTATGGCGGAGGGCCGACCTTATCCTGAATGTTACGCGAGCGTTATGTAAATCACGATATATTAAATAGAGATCAATCACTCTCTCTCTCTCTCTCTCTCTCTCTCTCTCTCTCTCTCTCTCTCTCTCTCTCTCTCTCTCTCTCTCTCTAACAAACACACACAAATGGATTGTCTGTGTAGAAGAGAGAGAATACATAAAAGTAAACATAGCCAGGCTACGTATACGCCGTAAAAAGACCAACAAATAAATTTAAACAAAAAAGGATTCGAAGATTTAATTCTAGAACTTTAGTGGAACGTTCCTAAATCATACCAAACCCACAGGTAAAAGTACTGTAGTATTACGAGAAACAAACACGCATATACCAACAATACACACTTATATATACATATGTACACACACACACACACACACACATATATATATATATATATATATATATATATATATATATATATATATATATATATATATATATATATATGTATATAGATATATATATCACTAACACACGTGATTTCAATCAATGTATATATATAAACCACAATGGCATTTAATACCGAATTCTATCTTGGGAATATATATCCAGTGGAATTCATTAATGGTAATAGCTTCTAGCTGGGCAAAGATTCGAATCCCTACCTATCTCTCTTGATAGCTCAGTTGGTATAGTCCTTGCGAGCATGGTTTCGGCTGAATAGGCAGGGACTCGAATCTTTGCCCAGCCAGAATCTATTACCATTAATGAATTACAGTGGATAAATATTCCTAAGATAGAATTCGGTATTAAATGCCATTGTGTTTAATATTTACATTATATATATATATATATATATATATGTATATATATATATATATATATATATATATATATATATATATATACAGTATATATATATATATATATATATATATATATATATATATATATATATACATATATATATTCATATATATATATATATATATATATATATATATATATACAGTATATATATGTATATATGTACACACACACACATATATATATATATATATATATATATATATATATATATATATATATATATATATATATATATATCCAGATGCGTGAAATAGATGATGAGTTTAGAGGTATTGACTTAAAAGCTCAAGATAGAGACGACTGATGAAATATAATAAAAGCCCTTTGCGTCAATAGGCGTCGGGAGGAGGAGATGATATACATACAGAAGTGTCTTCCGTCACGTATGCCAAACGTTATTAATTAACAACCTATCTATAATAATAAAACTAAATGAATCAATATCAGAATCTATTTTTTTTTTCAAGATAAACTTCCAGTTCATAGGACTCATACACAAACAGCAATTCCAAATCTTTGAACGCTTTTCCAGACTTAATAACCGATTTGAAATAACGAGAGAGAATTCATATTTTTTTCCCTTAACGTCATTTCCCTTCCGTCTTTAGGTTATATTTTTCTAACTGGTAGTTTTATTTGAAATATTTTCTAATATATTTTTTTTTAGGTTGAAGAGGTTTGCTATGTAGGTGGATGAAAGTTCTTAATCCACTTATATGTTTTTATCTATCCTTTTCATTTCATGTTCATGGCCTATCTTGTTTAATGGGAATATATGGTTATTTGAAGTAATAATAATAATAATAATAATAATAATAATAATAATAATAATAATAAATAACGTGCCTCTTTTCGAAACATGGGCTTAGCATTAACATGAATAGGAACTTTCATACAGACTTTTCTCCTAGTATTCGGCATTAGGAATTATCCATAAGTACGGGTGCTACTAAAATAAACAATAAACTAAATCCATATAACTTGAAATTAAGTCTCACAGTGTGCATTAAAGTACCGTGGTTTTGCGGGTACCTCTCCATGGGGTTCGACTACCACATAGGGTGTAGATAGTACTATAAGTTGGCCAGGGCACCAGCCACAAGTTGAGATACTACCGCTAGAGAGTTATGCTGACCTTTGACTACCTAGACAGTTCTACATTGGATCCTTCTCTCTGGTTACGGTTCAGTTTCCCTTTGCCTACACATACACCGAATAGTTTGGCCTATTCTTTACACATTCTCCTCTGTCCTCATACACCTGAACACACCGAGATTCCCAAATAATTCTTCTTCACCCAAGAGGTTAACTACTGCACTGTATTTGTTCAGTGGCTACTTTCCTCTTGGTAAGGTTAGAAGAGACTCTTTAGGTATGGTAAGGACTCTTCAAGGAGAAGGACTCTCCAAAATCAAACCATTGTTCTCTAGTCTTGGGTAGTGCCATAGCCTCTGTACCAAAGTCTTCCACTATCTTGGGTGATAGTTCTCTTGCTCGAGGGTACACTCGGGCACACTATTCTATCTAATTTCTCTTCTTCTTAATTTGTTAAAATCTTTATGATTTATATAGGAAATACTTATTTCAATGTTGTTACTGTTCTTAAAGTATTTCACTTTTCTTTGTTTCCTTTCCTCACTGGGCTATTTTCCCAGTTGGGGCCCCTGTGCTTATAGCATCCTGCTTTTCCAACTAGGGATGTAGCTTAGCAAATAATAATAATAATAATAATAATAATAATAATAATAATAATAATAATAATAGCGTCAAAGAAATATGCCCTTTATGACAGCAGCATTTAAGAAATTGAAGCTGATGGGGATCTCCACTAATAACGATATAAAATCATTCTATTTCAAGTCACAATATAAAACTGTTCCCTCTTTGATCGCAGGAAGATAAAACTCAAAGAAAAAAAAATATTGCAATGAGCTTTTAAAGCAAAAATAATGAATGAAAACTTAGAAATTATGAATAGTTTAAATAATCGATGGAGTATAAGAATGCGTTCTTTGGGAAAAAATCTTTCCTAAACAAAATGGCAATAATCAGAAAAAATGATAAACAAAATTTCCTTTATGCTTGGAAATATATATTATAAACCATCGTTCGCCATCATTATCATCAGTCCTCCACAAAGTGCAGTGTTTAGTAATCTTATTCTCATTTTCTCAAGAATTTGTCCTAAAAATATAAACAGAAAATTGCAAAGCTCCAACTATTTTACGAAAGTGGCTTTTGTAATGACCGTCCCCCTCCACTACCATTTCATCCTAAAAAAAAATTCTATGAACAAGAATAATAAAAAATGAAAAAATAAAACGGTTTTCGTAAAATCTGTCACTACACCTCAATTGAAAGAAATTTCTACGATTTAAAGTTTCATTATAATTCCAAATTTGAATTCTAAAAGGGGAATACTTGGTTTATTTGAGCTTTGTGTAAATATCCGTAGTAATTTGACGTGAGATATTTTTTAGTTGTTTCAGCAGCCCTAGAATTATCTCTGAAGTGCATTAAGATCATGATTATAGCTAAGTTGAGATAAATTTATCATCACCATCATTGCCAGTAGTAGTAGTAGTAATAGTAGTAGTAGTAGTAGTGAAAATACACACACACATATCCATCCCCAAACATCCAAACATTTCAGAACCGAAAGTAAGTTTAAATTCGACCCCAAGGAAACAGTACTTTCTTACGTCGTGGCTGCTGTGTGTACTTTGTTGCCCTGAGGAGGGATACCTCTTTCTATTCCGGTATCTTTATGACACAAAAGGAATGAATTCTATCTGCAATGCTAAGGCATTTCCCGCAAGACCAAAAAAAAAGAAAATGGAGTTTTTATGTTATTCTTTTAGAGTGGGGATGCGGTATGGGTGGTTTTAAGGCTTAAGGTATTGCTGTGAAGTGAGCGTCAAACGTATAGAGAACTATTTCTTGAAGATAATAATAATAATAATAATAATAATAATAATAATAATAATAATAATAATAATAATAATAATAATAATAATAATAATAATAATAATAATAATAATATTCCTTGTACGCTCTCAAACTCTAGCAAGGTCTAGATTGGTAAGTCTTACATGACACTTCAACATCGAGAAATTTAGTGATTAAATACTTACCTCTTTCATAGCCATTTTTTGATAGAGAGAGAGAGAGAGAGAGAGAGAGAGAGAGAGAGAGAGAGAGAGAGAGAGAGAGAGAGAGAGAGAGAGAGAGAGAGAGAGACTAAATATAATCGAAATGTGAATAATGTGGAATCCACAACACTATGTAAGAGCGCAAGCCTGTTCGCGTACATTGTGACGATGACACACATCTTAAACCCATCGTTTCCTCTCCTTCAGGTATCGATCAGTTACCTAATCCTCTCCCTCCCCTTCCCACTCTTCCTCTTCCTCTTAATCCTCAACCAACACCAGCCCTCCCCTTCCCCTTTCCCATTCCATACCCCCCTCCCCCATTTGTGTTATGACTTATCAGTTTTATCTCTAAGAAAATCTTTACAATAACAAGTCTCTCCTTTTCCTAATATTTTGCTCATTTCATTTAGTTTACTCTTTTTTTTTCTACGAACGTTAGTCAAAATAAGAAGGAAAAGAAGATACTTTGCAATGATAATGATAATTATGTTACTACTACTACTACTACTACTACTACTACTACTACTACTACTAATAATAATAATAATAATAATAATGATAATAATAATAACAATAATAATAATACTAACAACAACAACAACAAGAGCAATCAGAGATTTCTGATCTCCGCCAAAGGTTAAAGGAGTCGTCTATGGCCTAAGATCTAACTGTGGTGGAAATTTCGTCAAAATTCGTCAATTTGTTTCGGCATAGTCTTCAAAATGGCGAAAAATGCAAATCTGGATCCGGATCATCTCCAAAATTTAATGGGGTCGTCCATGACCTAATATCTATGTGTGGTGAAGATTTCGGCAATGTCCGTCGAGTGTTTTGACGTTATCTTTAAAATGGAAAAATTTTTAATCTGAATATAGAATCCAGATCCGGATCATCTCCAAAATTTAATTGGGTCGCCCATGACCTAAGTTCTATCTGTGGTAAAAATTTCGTCAAAATCCGAGTAGTTTTGATGTAATCTTTAAAATGGCGAAAAATGTAAATTTGGATCTAGAATCCGGATCCGGATCATCCCGAAAATTTAATGGGGTCGTCCATGACCTAAGACCTATCTGTGGTGAGAAACTCGTCAAAATCTATCGAGTAGCTTTGACGTTATCTAGTCCAGATTCTCACAAACAAATGAATAAATAAATAAACTAGAATCCGGATCCACATAATCTCCAAGATTTAACTGAGTCATCCATGACCTAAGATATATTTATGGTGAAAATTTCTTCAAAATCCGTCGATTTCTTTTTATGTCATTTTTAAAATAGTGAAAAATGTTAATCCAGATCTAGAATCCGGAGCTGGATCACTCCAAAACTTAATGCGGTCGTCCTTGACCTAAGATCTATCTGTGGTGAGAATTTCGTCAGAATCTGTCGCGTAGTTTAGACGTAATCCTCTCCATAGACAGGAGAAAAATCCGAATCATCTCTAAAATTCAATGTGGGTTTTCCATGACTTAAGGTCTATCTTCTGTGAAAATTTCATTAAAATCTGCTTAAGTAGCTTTGACGTAATCCTGTCTACAGACACATAGACGACAAATAAATAAACCGACTCGAAAAGCAAACTACGCGTAATCTCTTAGTGTTCTACGCTTTATTCATGTTGTTATTCCACCCCCCCCCCCAAAAAAAAAGAATTATTACCTAGTTTTAAATAAGGGTTTAATATATGTATACTGTATATGGCGAGTCTTAAGAGTATTGTCAATGTCCCGTGCGTCTGCAATTCATGAGTGGTCTTTAATTCTTTAATTGTTCTAAACAAGCAAATTTGTTTCTGAACACGTTCTTTCCTATTTTATTTCCAAAGATGTTTAACGTACGTATATTTCCATGCTTCATGTGATTACACGCTTTTCGCAAAAGACTCTCCCCGTTCAGACATTGTTTCAGTATTCTCTTCTAAAATGAATTCCAGATCCATACTGGAAGGCTAAATAATATTTCCAATTCAGTTAAAAATATCTCGCATGGGAAGCTTGACAAATCTCGCAGTCAAAACTTTAAATCTTAGAATATCATAGTCTCTGGGAGATACAATGTCAAACGTATATATTCATTAAAA
>NC_090743.1:57438950-57441450 GCF_036898095.1 Palaemon carinicauda
ACGATTATGGTGTTTAGTTTTTTTCTTTACTTCCTTTTGAAATTCAAAAAAATCATTCTTGAAATTACTCAACGTGTATTTATCCCATGTTCAGCATTATAGGATTAGAGTACAATATCCTGCTTTCCCGACTAGGGTCTAGGTTATCTAGTAGTAGTAATAATGAGAAAAAATACTACTACTACTACTACTACTACTAATAATAATAATAATAATAATAATAATGATAATAATAATAATAATAATAAACTATATATAGTAGACTATGACATGTGTAATATCTAAATCCATAAAACAAATAGATGTGATAATAGCAATTAAGTATAAATGATAGTTCATTAGTAAATTCCTTTTCATTTATATAAAAAAAGTATTATTATAGCCTGATTAAATAGGAATCATAGGTTTTCACGAGGTCTCGAGGATTTCAGGTGAAAGAACGATTTTCATACTACTTTCAAACAGAAAGGTTAAATACTTTTATGGCAATAATGCATGTATACAACGATAATATTATATCTCCCTTATATAATAAAGAGTAAGTGTCTGGCGATATATATATATATATATATATATATATATATATATATATATATATATATATATATATATATAAATATATATATATATATATATATATATATATATATATATACATACTGTATACATATATACAGACATGTACATATACATAGAGGAATTGTTGTTTCCAAAATAATTATAACGAAATAACCGATCTCAATGAACAAACGTTTCATTCCCCTCTAGGTTGTCTATCGACTCTGACGTATAATTGCTTTAGCGTCAGTGGTAGAAAAATGGTGTCCCACCTTCATCGCTAATCTGATTGGAAGTTCCCAGCGCTTGACAACAATCAAGCAAGCATGGACGCCCGAGTCCTTGCCAAAGAGAAGTCATGATAGCGTACACGATTCTAAAATATCGTGCAACATAAAAGATTCAGATTCAGATAAGATTTTGTGGGTTTCAAACATTTTTAGTCAGTAATTACTCAAGAATGTAAGTGAGGACTAGGAAGGGCCCCAGAGACGAAGGCTATCTTATGGTATAACGCGATAGATAAATTCTCAAACTAAATTAAGATGGCATCTCAAAAATTTAAGATTAACAAATTTGAATAAAAAGCAATACAAACTTTAACGAATTAAATAAAATAAAACATAATAGTACAATATGACAAACGTAATATTTTTCTTTTTCATTATGAAAAATCCATCTATAAGTTATTCGTAAGAGCCAATTTAGGGAAAAAAATAACAATGAATATTAAGAAAACTAAATTCTCAGTTTATAACCATGAGGAAATTCTTAAATATTGTAATATAATCAAAATATATATCCTTTGATGCCTAGAAGGACTATAATATTCATAGACAGACAACTTAAAGTAGAATGTGACGGAGTGCTTTAAGTAGACTGAGTAGAGGAGGGGAAATAATGAAAAATTCAATGAATTGTTCGTAACATAAATGAAATAGTTACTAATCTTTTAAACACATCAGTGATTTAATTTTGGGTCAACGTAAGATATGACTTTTAAACAAAATTAAATAAAAAGCAAACGTAAAGCACTTCTTTACGAAGATAATTTAAAAAAAGTAACCCATTATTTTAAAGTACGAAGTTAACATATTTCGTGGTATGACAAGACAATCAATCATAAAAGTAAAACATTTCTTTAAAACAAAACTAAGAAACGATTTTTTTTTCTTAGAGACAAAAAATATAAAAACAAAACCAGCATCCAAATCCCAATATGAAACACCACAATGAATCAAATGTAATGAAATAACAACAATCTGAAAACAACCTCTTCAACTCATAAAGCCCAGACTAGTAATAAAGTTCTTAAGCCATCAGCGCTTTCTCATATTGAAAACGAGACTGAAATCTTAACAAGGGGGCTAGGGCTTGTTCATACAACCTCTCCTACTGGTGGAAAAGAGAGATCTCGAGTTCGTTCCAGCGAGTATTTATGCTAGTGGAAAAAAGCTGGCATTTTCATTAGATATTCATGATACCAAAATGTAGGTAGGTCTCTCTCTCTCTCTTTCTCTCTCTCTCTCTCTCTCTCTCTCTCTCTCTCTCTCTCTCTCTCTCTCTCTCTCTCTCTGATACTTGTGCAAGTGAAAAGAAACTTCCGACAAAGGCTCGTTCAAGTATTCATGTTACCTTACAACAACCAGTGGTTCGTACAAGTAAGTACTTAAGCTAGCGGAAAGCAATTTCCTCAAGTCCTTTCCCGCCTCGACGAGCGTCTGCTTCCAAGAAGCATTACTATAATTTCCTCAGGACGACGACTGCTCTTAAATGTCGCAGACCGAAATAATATCTTTCAAATAAATACATTTCAGACACAGATACGTTTGTACCGCAGGTTATTCTAGGTCTTATCACATAAAGTTCCGTAAACGTTTATTACATTGCTGCAGACTTCAGCCACTGGCCAACCATCCCCCTACCCGCTCCCTCTCTCCCC
>NC_090743.1:57446450-57463950 GCF_036898095.1 Palaemon carinicauda
ATACAGTTACATTCATAAAGGGTATCCAGATAGATAAATCGATAGAAATATAATACAATGTCCGGAATATGAAGTGACTCGTCTGAAAAAAAGAAATAATAATAATAATAATAATAATAATAATAATAATAATAAATAGAGGAAATATGCAGCAACAGCAACAGGTCTCAGAGGAAAATGGTCGTAGTAAAGATAGCTGGTAGCTTCCAGGTACCGCCCCACCGCAGCACCCCCCCCCCCCCCCTCCCCCCCTCAGCAACGCCCCCCCCCTGGCAGCGCCCCTCCCCCCCCCGCCAAGAAAAACCTAACTCAGACCTTTCTCGGCATTTTAATTTGAGAGAATGTAAATGCTTTCGCATAAACATTTTTGAGCATAACAAGTAATTCGGTAGAACACTACAGTCGTGGTCAAAATAATGTATTGTTTTTATTACGAATTAATGATAAGAATAATAATACAAATAATAAGATCAATAATAATGAAAATGACGTTTATAACGATTTCAGAAATAATGATAATGAAGTTGATAGTGATGATATTAAAAATAATAACGATAATCAATCATTAAATAGTAATATCCAAGCATATCCTAATTGCGGCAGTCATATTCAAGATCATAATGGGGATAAACATCCCACTATTGATGATAGCTTTAATACTATTCAATACCTAAAAACCTCAATAATCATAACTTAACCAGTAAACTTTTGTGGTAGCAGCGGAGAAAAAGTAAATCTCCAATTATCGTGGCATTTAAACGTAATGGCCTAATCCTGGAAAGCAATTAACTAACCCTTTTCCCCGAGTCAAGAAACGATTAAATTAAAGGAAGAGTAATGGGCGTGCTTCGCGCTTCCCTTTAGCTCTTAATAGTCGTATCTTACAATTAACAGCAATTTTGATATTTTCTTTATCGGTTTAAAGGTTTAAAGGCTGCTCATGAATAGCAAGGTCAAGTGACAGTGACATCACCCAAGCAAGCTGGACATTGCCCAAGACTGATCATATATACTGCATATATATGATCTGCCCCTAAGCCCCTCTGCCCCCAAGAAGGACCAGGGAGGGCCAGACAGTGGCTGCTGATGATTCAGCAGATAGACCTATAGGCTCCCCAAACACCCCATCCTTAGCTCACAAGGATTGTGAGGTTGTACACTAAAGATACTAACTCGAACCCTTATGTGGTGAACACCAGGCAGGGACGTTTCCAATAGGCCACCGCAACCTGTTAGCTATCTAAAGCTTTGAACTAATTGTTTAACTTTTCTGTTACTTTTCCCAGGTTTGGTATCCTTTTTATTAGTTCCATAGTCCTTATAATATTCTATATCAATAGTGAATCTACGTTATGGCAGTTTTCACATTTATACGGTTTTAGATTTATGTTTCACATCACCACTATCACCCAGTGGTTTTAGCTCTCATGTTTTATATTACTGGCAGATTTTGTTCTGTTTTATAACTGAAATTATATCTTCAAGGCATTTTTCACTCTTGAATCTGATAATCTGATAACCAGCATTACAGTTACCAGATATGAAGCGAAACTTTCAATTCCATTCTGGACTATGAAACAAATAGAAAATATTTCCTATACAAACGTCTCTGAGATTTAACAGTAAATGGAACTACATTTTGAGAAGTATATTAGAGAAACTGACAAAAATACTAAGAACTAAAAGAGTAAAACTATCATAAATGTAGCCTTAAGGGTGGGGGGAGGGAGGGTTGAAAATTGAATTATGAAGGCTGAAAATAGATACCAATTGAACTCAAATTACTTATCATGAAGGTAATATATGAAATATAAAAATAATTGAACGGGCACTCGGTAGACCACATACCTTAGGGAATATAACGTTAAAAGATAGGTAATTGAATTGTGTACATTTTGGCACCAATTTCATGTAAATCGGATAAAAATGGACCACAATATTGTAAAAAGATTTTTTTTTTACCTTTTTGTGACCTTGAACTTTGACCCAATCATTCCCAAGATTTAATCAAGTTATTCTTGGATCATGACCAATCATAGCCCCAAATTTCATGAGATTCGACCATGATACAGAAAAAAAGACGTTTTTGACCTTTTCGTGACCTTGACTGTGATTATGTTGTATATCAGAAGATAAACAATTGAATTATGCAACAAGTTTCATGAAAATTGGATAAAAATTGGCCGCAATGTAGCAAAAAGAAGTTTTTATCTTGACCCCTGACCCAGTCACTCCCTAATCACGAGATAGGCAATTAGATTATGCAAATATTGGCACTAGTTTCATAAAATTCAGATAAAAACTATGATCATATAGCAAAAAGAAGTTTTTGACCTTTTCGTTACCTTGAAATTTTAACCAATCAATCCCAGAATCCAATCAAATTGTCCTTGGTTTATGGCTAATAATCAAACCAAATTTCATGAGATTAGGTCAATTAGCCTTTGAGTTATGCAAACCACAAACAGAAAATATAAAAAAACACTCTCCTATCAAAATAAAAACTTCAGGGGAAGGTAAAAGGTAAATTTGAGACCTCTGTAAAACGGGGTCTTGCATATACAGTAATTAACGGGGTCTTGCATATAATTTGAAAAAGTTGAAAAAATTATTAAAAAGCACAATACTACTGAAGAGGTCTAAAAAAAAATGAGGAGGCTTATAAAGTACCCAGGCATCAAATATGGCGTATTTAATGAAGGCAAGACATGCAATAATGATAATCTACCGCATATATAACCTTCAAAGGCAGCGACTGATTTTATCCTTTTTCTGATATTCCTGGGATTATTCATACTCCTGTTTTCTTGATTTCTTATGACCATCTATTCATTAAGAGCTGCGACTATCTATTCCTTCATAATTGAACATCAGTCTTTTTCCTTCTGACTTCTTTTTCTCTTAAAAAAAGCAGAGAGAGAGAGAGAGAGAGAGAGAGAGAGAGAGAGAGAGAGAGAGAGAGAGAGAGAGAGAGAGAGAGAGAGAGCCAACTATTACTTATCAAACCAACATCTCTTCACGGTAGTTTAAGTGTTTGCGTCAGGTACTCTTTACAGGCCAGTTAGTGTAGCATATGTTTTCAAATAACACAGTTACAGAACTTTAAATTTATGAAGTAATTTCTCCCTAAATGAACACACAGTCATTCAATAAATAATTTCCACCAAAGATTTATCTTCTTCTTTACCGATTTAATAGGATACCCCTTTTGCCCCTGTTCAAACACCTGATAAGTCATCTTACAAATCATACCATTTTTCATAATTCCTAATGGTCATTAAACAGAATTCGTTTACAAACTCTCTCTCTCTCTCTCTCTCTCTCTCTCTCTCTCTCTCTCTCTCTCTCTCTCTCTCTCTCTCTCTCTCTCTCTCTTTGATATATATATATATATATATATATATATATATATATATATATATATATATATATATATATATATATATATATATATATATATATATATATATATATATATATATACTCACACTTAAGCACACGCATTTTTTTACCTTAAAGGTAACTATGACAAAAGGGCAAAACCTCCTGATGTCTTTCTTAACATATTTCCGTGGAAATGGTTGTCAGTCATATAGCGATATATATATATATATATATATATATATATATATATATATATATATATATATATATATATATACACACTTAGCCAGATAACTTGCATCCTCCCCCAATTAATTGCATCCTTACACAATAGTCACTTGAAACGTTGACGAATTTCATCATCTTCACATAGATATATTTTCTTTCAAAGATCCATGTTTAGGATATTATTATTACTATTATTATTATTATTATTATTATTATTATTATTATTATTATTACTATCCAAGCTATAACCCTAGTTGGAAAAGCAAGATGCTATAAGCCCAGGGGCTCCAACAGGGAAAAATAGCCCAGTGAAGAAAGGAAATAAGGAAATAAATAAATGAAGATAACAAATTAACAATAAATCATTCTAAAAAAAAGTAACAACGTCTAAACAGACATGTCACATATAAACTATTAACAACATCAAAAACAAATATGTCATAAATAAACTATAAAAAGACTCATGTCCGCCTGGTCAACAAAAAAGCATTTGCTCCAACTTTGAACTTTTGAAGTTCTACTGATTCAACTACCCGATTAGGAAGATTATTCCACAACTTGGTAACAGCTGGAATAAAACTTCTAGAGTACTGCGTAGTATTGAGCCTCATGATGGAGAAGGCCTGGCTATTAGAATCAACTGCCTGCCTAGTATTACGAACAGGATAGAATTGTCCAGGGAGATCTGAATGTAAAGGATGGTCAGAGTTATGAAAAATCTTATGCAACATGCATAATGAACTAATTGAACGACGGTGCCAGAGATTAATATCTAGATCAGGAATAAGAAATTTAATAGACCGTAATGCTTACGTCAATTTATGCTCGATATAAATTAAAGAAAATAGTAGTAAAGTTAAGTGACTTAAAAAATGAATGAGTATAGGATACATCTAAAACGAAAGTAATGGGAGACTTCTAAAATCACATCTTGTACTCGATACGATGCAAACCCACCTTCCATTCAGTCACGCGAGGTGTCCCTTTACACAGCAATAAGTATATTGTAGTTCCGTTTATATCAAACGGAAATATAAGTCTTTTTAGAAAAGAAAATGAAAATGCTAAAGAATTATTATGCAATTTATTCGATATCAATGAGAAGAAAACACTCGCCTTAAGTTCCTTAGAGAAATTCCCTCTAATTATTTTAATGCGTTATTACCTCCACCAATGAAGTTGGGAGGAGGTTATGTTTTCGACCCTATTTGTCGGTTTGTCCTTTTGTCTGTTGGTTTGTTTTTGAACAATATCCTGGGCACAATTTTACTAATAGAGTAGTGACACTTTCCGGGATTGGCTATTATATTAAGACGTGGAAGTGATTAAATTTTGAAAGTCATAGGTCAAATGTCAAGGTGAAGGTAGAGCTCAAGCTCGATCGAACTAACCCTAAGCTTAAGCAGAAATTCGAACATAGTTGTCACACAGACTTCAAATACGCCTACGGTCTAAATTAATTCTTAGAAAGGCAAGCTGGTTTCGAGAAACATGCTGCCGTGGTGGCGATCTGCATTTTCAGAGTGCTTTTCTAATTTTCTTTGGAAAAACACTATTCTAATCCACCATTCACCATAAGGAAATAAAATTCCTATATTAATATTTAGGGTCAATATTCAACCATAGAATAAACACAGAAATATTGAAAATTAAATGTTCCTCTCTCCTGAATTTCAGAATACTCGTAAAGTTCCAGAATTTGAAGCAAAATTAAATGATTACAATTCGAAATAAATGAGAGAGAGAGAGAGAGAGAGAGAGAGAGAGAGAGAGAGAGAGAGAGAGAGAGAGAGAGAGAGAGAAATGTCTAAATAAGAGTTGGGATCAATGTCTCTAGGCCCCTATCCGATAGCGATGACGTCATAAGGTCTCTACTCCCCCTTCCCCTTCAAATCATTCCCAATCGCCTAAATAATCCTCCCCTCTCCTAGCCATTAGCCCCTACCCCTCCTCCTCCTCCTCTTATTTTCATCCGTCTCCTTTACTCTTTCTTATTCCCGCGTTATTACCATCTCTTTGTACAGCTCATTACAACAAATCAGAATAAAATGCAATAATAATGAGACTTATGAGTTTAAAAAGATTACTGGAAAAACACATTAACAAGAAAAAAATAATAATGAAAATTTATCGCATTAATTAGAGGGATAATAAGAAAAGCTTAATGAATATGATTCACAAAGAGAGCGTGCAATAAATTAATTAGATGACAAATGCAGAAATGAAAACATTGATATTAAAAGATAGGAAATTTTCACAATACATAGTTAATAGTATCGAAAAGATTACTAATATTTTGATTGGGATAGGGTTACATATAAGCAAGCTAGAGAGAGAGAGAGAGAGAGAGAGAGAGAGAGAGAGAGAGAGAGAGAGAGAGAGAGAGATCACTTTTAAGATACAAACTAGCGTAAGTTAAATTAATAACGAAAAGCGAAGTCGTCAAATTCACGGAGCTGAAAACAAGATACAAATACACGGAACGAAATTCAAAACTGACGTACCAAAGGAAAAAGGGTAAAAAACTCAGCAAACGGGAATTTCATAATAAATATGAAACTGACATGGAATAAAAAACCTACAAACTTTTCAATGACTTCACTCAAAATAAGAGATAAAAACACCAACTAGAAAAAAAAATTGACAAACTGAAATTAACCCTTTGAGCATGTCAATCTCAGGAGACTTCACGTAAAAAAACATCATTCATTCTCTAAATATTTTAGTTCCTCGATTGTTGTTTTAAACCCAAGAGACACGAAACAGGTTTATGGATATATTTCACTTTAAATGCAACGTTGAAAATATAAAGTTTAGATAGATAGATTGGTTGGTTGATTCATAGTATCACAGACAATTTATTTCTGGCAGTAATATAAACGCCTAGCTATTCACCAGATTAACAAATAACATTAAAAACTTAACCCATGACATTTATCATGTGAATAATATTACATTGCTTTCTTATAAGATAAAATTTCCAATTCAGTAGAGAGAGAGAGAGAGAGAGAGAGAGAGAGAGAGAGAGAGATTTAATGATTCTTTACTTAATAGCAAGAAACTGCAAAAACCTTAAACTAAATGTAACCACAGTTCAATAGCAATAAAAATGGACCAAAGCTTTGTCTATAAACACATTATCATATATATATACATGTATATATATATATATATATATATATATATATATATATATATATATATACCATATAGGTATATATATATATATATATATATATATATATATATATATATATATATATATATATATATATATATATACCATATAGGTCTATATATAGACCTATATGATGTATATATATATATATATATATATATATATATATATATATATATATATATATATACATATATATACCATATAGGTCTATATATATATATATATATATATATATATATATATATATATATATATATATATGTATATATATATATATATGTGTGTGTGTGTGTGTGTGTGTGTATATACACACAAGTGTGAGTGCGTAGTGAAATGTGTACAAACACTATGAGGAATGGTACTTCAAGGTGAAAACTAAATCGGCTTGTAAAATCAACACGAGCAAAACACGAGATTTTATACGTAAACAAAAACGACCCAGAGTTGATCTTCAGATACACAGAACTAAGCACAGTGGCTAGCACCCAGTAAGTAAACAAGCGCTAGCTCGTATTGACACACTCATATCTTCTTTCCCACCATTATCCCTACATGTAGAGGTCGGTTGTCTGATGCCTACTCTCCAATGCCGTCTATAAATGGCATCCTCTTCCACCAAACCTTTTCTCTACATATTATCCTTCACCTTATCTTGCCATCTAACTCTCTTTTGATCTTCTCCCCCTTACAGGTTCCTCCCAAGCCCTCCTCACTCTCTTCCCACCATCCATCTTCAACACGTGCCCATACCTCCTCAGTCGTGACATTTTTATCATCTCTATTAATTTTACCACACCTGCCATTCTTCTTATTTCATTATTTTCCAATCCTTCAAGCAGTGATATTTCCATAATCCACATTAGCATTCTCAGCTCCGTTCTCTTAAGCTTTGCTTCCTCTTTTCGTCTTAAAGCCCAAGTTTCTGATCCATACATTAACATTAGTCGTATCACTGTGCTATAGATCTTAACTTTCACCTTGATTAGCATTTTCTTATCACACTACACTCCTGCTACCTCCCTTCAGTTTCCCGTGTTGCTTTTATCCTATTTTCAGCATCAAATCAATAATCCTGATTTATAGTAGATCCCAAATATTTAAATTGTTCTACTTGTTTTATAACTGCTACTCTACTTTCATGTATAGGTATCCAGTCCCTACCGTCATTACTGTTCACCATAGCTTCAGTCTTATCCACATTTACCCTCAAGCCACCCCTTTAAAAAGTCTCTTGCCACTACCACCCTTCCCTGTAGTTCTTCCTCATTTTCAGCTGTAGTCATCTAATCATATGCATCTAGCAACTCCCACAACTTTTCATTTCTAATCCCTTCACTCAACTCATCAACGCTGACCCCTTTAATTCAATACTAACTTCAAAGGTTTCTGTTTCTCCAACAGCTGTTATTGCTTTTGTTCTTCTTCTTTAGTATATAATATTTACCATTCTAACGAACTTCTCTGGGACTTTCCTGTTCTCCATCCCTTAAAATATCACTTTTCTGGGTATTCTATCATAAACCCTCTCTAAATCTACAAAAGCACAGAAGAGCCTCTGGTTTCCGTCTCATCTCTTTTCCTGTAACTGCCTTACTATAAATATGGCATCCACAGTCCTGATCTCCCTCATGAATCCTTACTGCTGTTTCCAAATCTTTATAATCTCTAAATCTCTCATCTAGTACCTCTCTAAAATTTCAAACCATGCTTTGTTAGTTTAATTCGCCTGTAGTTGCCGTATTCCATGATGACACCTTTCTGTTTAAATATAGATACCATTAGACTCTCCTGCCAGTCTTCAAGCATTATTTCCTCTTCCCATATTTCTCTCAATAAATCTCGCATCCATTCTCCACCCTCTGTAGCTAGTATCTTCACCTTCTCAATTTGAAACTCTGATGGGCCCGGTTTTACTCAATCCCTTCTTCACATCAGTAGTCTGTGTCTCCATCACTGGCCCCTCCACCCTTTATGCTTCTCCCAGCCCCCTTTTTCTCGTGCAGTATTCAATAATTGCTCATAATACTCTCTCCATCTTCTCTTAATGTCATTATCCCCATGTAATATATTACTCATAAACACACAAACATACACACACACACACACACACACACACAAACACACACACACACACACACACACATATATATATATATATACATATATATATATATATATATATATATATATATATGTGTGTGTGTGTGTGTGTGTGGGTATGTGTGTGTGTTTGTATAAGTAGATTTAATTGGACAATAGTATATATATATATATATATATATATATATATATATGTATATATATATATGTATGTATATATATGTATATATATATATATATATATATGTATATATATACATATATGTATATATATATATATATATATATATATATATATATATATATATATATATATATATATATATATATGTGTGTGTGTGTGTGTGTGTGTGTGTTTGTGAGTAATATATTACATAGGGATAATGAATATAAGAGAAGATGGAGAGAGTAATATGAGCTATTATTAAATACTACGCGAGAAAGGGGAGCTGGGAGAAGCATAAATGGTGGAGGGGCCAGTGATGGAGACACAGAATACTGATGTGAAGAAGGGATTAAGCAAACTGAAAAATATTAAAGTACCGGGTCCATCAGAGTTCCAAATTGAGATGGCCAATATACTAGCTACAGAGGGTGGAGAATGGATGCGAGATTTATTGAGAGAATACTTCTCATTTCATCATCTACTTCACACTTCATAGTCCTCAGCCATGTAGGCTAGGGTCTTCCAATTTTTTTAGTGCATTATAGAGCCCAGTCAAATATTGGCGGAGCTTATCTCTCTTGGGGAGTACGAAGAGCAAGACCAAACTATCTCCATCTACCCCTCATGATCTCATCAACATATGGCACTTGAGTAATCTCTCTTCTAGTTTCATTTCTAATCCTGTACTTCCATTAAACTCCCAATATTCTTCTGTTGACTTTGTTGTCAAATTCAAAACATATTTTGGATATTGTTTCATTTTCATACCACGACTTACGTCCTTACAGTATCTACGATCTCGCTAAACTGTTATATACCCTAATTTTATTTGTAATTTCAGGCGTTTTGATTCCCAATTTTACTTAACCTAGGCCTTGTCTGGTATATTTTCTTAATCTTTTATCAAACTCAAATTCTAAAGACCCTGTATTAGAGATCATATTTGCCGAATATTTAAGTGATTCTACCTCATTAATCCTTTCTCCTTCCAATGATATTCCATCTTCCATGGCATATTCCATTCTCATCATCTTTGTTTTTCTCCGATTCTTCTTGAACCCAACCTCATGTTATATTTCATGAATTCTGGTAACCAAGTATTACAGTTTTGTTCTGCTAATAAGGACAGCATCATCAGCCTACTTTAAGTTAGATAATTTCCCATTACCAATGCAGTTCAATCCTTCTCCACCATCTCCAAAAGTTCTATGCATTACAAAACCTATGAGGAGTATAAACAACATATATGGGTAACAACACATTCCCTTGGAGTACTACACTCTTCACTGGAAATTCATTTGATAGGACTCCATTAACATTAACTTTGCACTTGCTACACAAAGGAACAGAGTTAATGAAATTTACATATATAGGACGAACTCCAAAACAAAGCAGGACTTTCCACAAAATTGGCCAGTGCACACTAGCAAAGGCTTTTTCTTAGTCCACAAATATCGTCAAAAGTTAATCTCTTTATTTTACATATTCCTGTACAAAATGTCTCAAATGAAAATTTGGGTGGTACAACTTCTACCTTTTCTAAATCCTACTTTTGAACGTCTTTTGGCAAAACGTCTTGATAGGTTTCCTGGAGGTTATCATCTGTTCCCTAGTTTGCAATTTGGTTTTCGTAAAACCCTTGGAGTATGTGATGCCCTTCTTATAATCTCCAGTACTGTACACAAATCTATTGATTGTGGTCAGGAAGTTCTCATAATTAGCCTTGATTTTAGTGCTGCCTTTGACCGTATTAATCATGAGGCCCTTGTTTTCAAACTCAACCAGTCGGGAGTGGGTGGGTCGTATTTTACATCATTATTGAATTTTTAAATAATAGATCGTAGAGTTGTTGTTGATGGGCACCGTAGTGAGTAAAGCAATGTGATATCTGGTGTTCCTCAGGGTAGTGTTCTTGGCCCATTACTTTTCATACTATATACACATGATATGCAGTTTGGTCTAGAAAACAAGCTTGTTGCATATGCAGATGATGCTACTCTCTTACCATCTCCTGAATGTAGATCTGAGGTTGCTGAATCCCTTAATAGAGATCTAGCTAAAATTAGTGCATGGTACAAATTATGAGGTATGAAGTTGAATGCTAACAAAACTCAAATTATAATTGTAAGTAGGTCAAGGACCTCAACATCCGGATCTCACCATTGATAAAGTTTTTTTTTTTTAATTTTAGGTGGGATTCTCGACAGCAAATTTACGTTTGAGAAACAAACTAGGTCGGTTTCGTCTTCAAATGCACAAAAAATTGGCTTATTCAGAAAGACTTTCAAGATTTTTGGTGATCAATCTATTCTGAAGAATAGATTGTTTCGAGTATTGTTCTCCTGTCTGGTCTTCAGCTACTGATTATCATCTTCATTTGTTGGACAGGAACTTAGTTCAATTAGTTCATCATGCATGTTGATAAGACTTTTATATATTTCTGACCATCCTTTACATTCAGATCTTCCCAGACAGTTCCATCCTATTCGTGATACTAGGTAATCAGGCCTTCTCCATCATGAGGTTCAATACTGCACAGTACTCTAGAAGTTTTATCCCAGCTGTGACAAAGTTGTGGAATGATCTTCCTAATCGGGTAGTTGAATCAGTAGAACTTCAAAAGTTGAAACTCGCAGCAAATCTTTTCATGTAGAAGAGGCTTACATAAATCGTTTTGCAGTTTATGTATCAAATATCTGTTTTAATGTTGTTATTTAAAAAAAGAAATATTTAAATTTTTCATTACTTCGTACATCGTTTATTTATTTCCATAATTTCCTTTCCTCACTGAGCTATTTTTCTCGGTTGGAGCCCTTGGGCTTATAGCCTCTTGCTTTTCCCACTAGGGTTGTAGCGTGGCTAGTAATAATAATAATAATAATAATAATAATAATAATAATAATAATAATAATAATGTTAATAATAATAATCAGCTTTTCATGAAGGTTTCTCTCCAGTCTCTTTAGAATAAGCATAGTATATATTTTCATGACAACTGTGTGACGGGCCGAGAGAAGGTTGTGACTCAAAGACAGGATGAAAGCAACTGAATGAGTTTATTACAGAACACTGTCCTTTATATACAAGAGCTCAAGGCAACAGGAAATTTCCTGTTCAAAATCAACACCGTTACTGATGAGAAAAACAGACATGTTTTTTTCAGGTTCTTTTTAGTGCGAGGGGAGAGTGAAGATACAAGCATAATATATACACAAAATGAACTATGTACGATCGTGTAACACACGGTTAGTACATGGCTCCCCCCCTAAAAATGACATACTGTACATGTTAAATAGGGCACCCTAATCTAGAGAGTTGAACTGTAGGCGGGTCATCTGGCAGGAGATAAGCAGGTTTTAGACGATCAATGGAGACCCAATCTTCTTTGCCACGAATGTTTAGTAGGAATGCTTTTGGACTGCGTCGGATCACAAGGAAAGGGCCCGTGTAAGGGGGCGTTAGCGGTGGCTTGCTAGTGTCGTTGCGCAGGAAGACGTGCGTTGCAGAGTGCAAGTCTGTCGGTATGTGATGCTTCGCTGGGGGCTTGTAAGTCTGGCGGCATGGAGTAAATTTTCCCACGAAGTGACGTGGAGATCGTCGGAGGAGGTTGTAGAAGGAAAAAATTCGGCAGGGATGACAAACGGGTCGCCATACACCATTTCAGCTGCCGAGACGTCGAGGGCATCTTTAGGACTAGTCCTTAGTCCAAGGAGGACCCAGGGAAGCTGAGTAAACCAGTTGGAATCCTTGCCGCGGGACATCAAAGCTGCTTTGAGGGTGCGATGAAAACGTTCAACCATTCCATTGGCAGCGGGGTTGTAGGCTGTTGTCTGATGTAGGGTGATGCCCAGGAGATTCACTAATGATGTCCACAATTGAGAGGTGAAAGTGGTACCCCTGTCAGAAGTAATATGCTCAGGGATACCAAATCTAGCAATCCATCCTAAGAGTAAGGCAGATGTACAAGAGGCGGACGTTACAGTTTCCATGGGAATGGCTTTAGGCCAATGAGTGGAGCGGTCGATGACGGTAAACAGGTAACGATGTCCTTGTGATGTGGGTAGGGGACCTACAACGTCGACATAAATGTGTGCGAAACGACGCTGAGGTTGAGGAAAGGTGCCCACTCTTGAATCCGTATTTCGATGTACTTAGGAAGTTTGGCAAGAAGTACAGGCGCGGACACAATCCTTAGCATCCTTAGAAATGCCATGCCAAATGAACTTCGTCTTCAGCAGCTGTGCGGTAGAACGGCACGAGGGATGTGAAAGCCGGTGAATGAAATCAAACACCTGCCAGCGCATGGGAGCAGGAACCCAAGGTCGCGGTCTACCAGTACTGACGTCACAGAGGAGGGCGGTGTTGGAGTCTTCGAGGGGGAAGTCTTCCCAACGGAGAGACATGCAGGATGTCTAACATGCTTGATACTCTGGATCCTGTCGTTGGGCTTCAGCCAGGGCATTGCAATCCAATCCCAGTTGAACGGCAGCCAACGTGTTTCTTGACAGGGCATCGGCAACGGGATTCATTTTCCCAGGGACGTATTGAAGGGTGCAATTGTATTCGGCCACGGCGGAGATGTGTCGGCGTTGACGGGCGGACTAGGTGTCAGACTGTCGAGTGAAGGCGTGCACCAGAGGCATGTGGTCTGTGCGAATGACGAAGGGCGTACCTTCTAAGAAATGGCGAAAGTGACGGAAAGCCAAGTGCACCGCCAGCAATTCGTGATCGAAGGTAGAATAACCCGATTCTGTCTTGAACAGTTTTCTGCTGAAGAAGGCCAATGGGCGGGGCGAGCCGTTGACCACCTGCTCGAGTATTGCACCAATAGTAACATCGCTGGCATCGGTGGAGAGAAGGAGAGGGGCATGTGGGATAGGAAAAGGGAGAGCCACAGCAGTTGATAGGGCCTTCTTTGCATTGCAGAAGGCCGCTTCTTGAAGGGGACCCCACTTCAGGTCCTTTGGCTTGCCCTTGAGGGAGGCGTAGAGGGGAGCAAGAGTGGCGGCAATGGCTGGCAGAAAACGGTGATAATAGTTGATCATGTCAAAGAATTTCTGCAGAGCTTTGACGGTCGAGGGCGCGGGGAAGTCCTGAACGGCTGTTACCTTCTCAGGGAGGGGATGAACTCCTTCAGGAGTGATGTGGTGCCCCAAGAACGACACTTCGTTGGCGCCAAAGGTACACTTGTTGTACCGGACTACAAGGCCGTTTTGTTGCAGGCGGTCGAGCACGGTACGCAGGTGACGGAGGTGTTCCTCTTTTGAGGAGGAGAACATAAGTATGTCGCCCACATACCATACACAGAAGGGGAGGTCCCCTAACATGCCATCCATGAGGCGTTGAAACGTGGCCCCAGTATTACGAAGGCCAAAACATGAGTAATTGAAGATGTATGTACCAAACGGAGTGGTGATGGCGGTCTTGGGGATGTCTTCTGGGTTCATAGGCACCTTATAATACCCCTTCAGGAGGTCGAGCGTAGAGAAAACCTTCGCTTTGTGCAGGTAGGAGGTCACATCGGCGATGTTTGGGAGGGGGTAGTGATCCGGTTCTGTTTGCATGTTCAGGCGCCTGTAATCCCCGCACGGACGGAGGGAGCCGTCTTTCTTCAGAACGATGTGCAAGGGTGACGACCATGGGCTGGAGGCCTTTTGGCAAAGGACCATTTCCTCCATTTCGGCAAACGTCTGTTTGGCGGCTGCCAATCCTTCCGGTGCCAGAAGTCTAAATTTTGTGAAGACTGGGGGTCCCGTCATCTTGATATGGTGATAAATACCTTACTTGGCAGGGGCCGTGGGCGTTTGGCGAAGTTCTGGACGGAAAACTTCCGGGTACGATGTGAGGAGGTGGGAGTAGGCATCCGTGGGTGCGCTGATGTGGAGAGCGAGGTTAGAGGGGGCGGGTTGAAGAGGTGTCGACAAGTACGAGTCTACGTTGACCAATCGTCGGTGGGCGACATCGACCAGAAGGTGGAAATGAGAGAGGAAATCCGCACCGAGGATTAGCAATGTGACGTCAGCATCGAGAAACTTCCAATCAAATTTACCATTTCCAAACGATAATGTGAGGTTCTCGTAACCGCAGGTGGGTATCGCAGATCCGTTGGCAGCTACCAAGCGGACGTCGGCAGACATAGACAGACTACGTCGTGTCCTGGAGAGTTCCCTTGGCAAAAGAGAACGACACGCACCCGTGTCTACCAAAAATCGCACGCCCATTCCTGCATCATTTAAAAAGAAAAGATTAGAAAAACGGGAGGCCACCGCCACGAGCGATGGCCTACTTACACATTTTTGGCCACTGACAATCCTTGGCACATTTCTACGCGGTAGCCCCGAATCTGAAGTGGTAGTAGCAAAACTGCGGCGGATGGGAGGTAGTAAGTGGCTGTAGAAGTTGTTGGTTGGGGCGCGAGCGAGTTGTTGGTGGTGGGTGGCTTTGTCGCCGCTTCGGCACATCACGGGTTAGGCGTGTATGTCCTACGGCATTCACGTCAGCTTCGGTTGACGTTGAATAGGCGTCCTCTTCGTCATGGGTGGAGGCGTTGATGGAGGTCTTGAAGTGGCTGTCCATAAGGGCGTCAGTCAGCTTTGGTCATCAAGTCCTATATGGTTAAACTATCGACATCGGGTATGGCAGCGCGTACAGGTTCGGGGTAAACGGCGTATCCAAAGGGCATGAAGTAGGTTCACCTCATGAGGAGAGCCGTCTGTGGCAAGTTGTAGGCTAGCGATACTGGTCATTTCTCTGAGGGCGAGCGAAGCCCTTTGGTCCCCCAACGGTTGTTGAGAGAGCTGAAAAAGCTTTGCTATATGGGCGGCTAGCGACGGCAAGTACTGCTGCAGAAGGTATGTTTTGAGGGCGTCATACGCTATTGGGATGTCTCCTTGTTCACAAAGCCAGTCGGATATTTCCGGGAAGGTGTCCTCGGGTATCGCCGCGAGAACATAATCTGCTTTGGTGGTTGAGCGAGTCACACCATTGATGCGAAACCAAGCAAATACCTCTCCGCTGGCGAACGATGAAAGTTTTAATGGGGCAGCCACAGCGCCAAATTCCGTAGAGTCCGCCATAGTACCAACGATGGAGGGGCGAGGGGGGGTGTGGAATGTGGGAGGAGCGGGTTGACTTCTGGGGTCACCAATGTGACGAGCCGAGAGAAGGTTGTGACTCAAAGACAGGATGAAAGCAACTGAGTGAGTTTATTATAGAACACTCTCCTTTATATACAAAAGCTCAAGGCAACAGGAAATTTCCTGTTCAAAATCAACACCGTTACCGATGAGAAAAACAGACGTGTTTTTTCAGGTTCTTCTTAGTGCGAAGAGCGAAGATACAAGCATAATATATACACAAAATGAACTATATACGATCGTGTGACACACGGTTGGTACAACTGACATAGGTATGGTGCCTCTGTAATTATTGCAATCTATTCTATTGTCATTTTCACCAACTCTGTTTACAAAATTGAAATTGTTTTCAACAACTAGTGTGCTGACGTTTAAACAATATAATTCAATCATGTAATAAAATAAAGCAGTTTTCTTTGCTGATTGCCTTAATTTCAAAAGTTAAGATAAACTCTAGAATTTTAATATTGTACCTTTACTTCGTATGCATCCTATAATAAATAATGACTTCGTTTAATAATATCCTGTTAAACGAAGAAAATAACAATATCTTTAGAATAAAAGGAAAACGGATTATCAATATCTTTTTATATCATTAAGATGAATAAAACATTCCCAACTAGTAAAGAAGTCCGTTAGGTATAATATAAATTAAAGCAAATAGCCTTTGTGGCAATTGCTGTACATTTGAAACATTCACGTTAAATCCTAACATGATGAACATTTACTAAGCGTTGACCACCATTCATTGCACAACATTTTAACTTCACTTTTATTCCTAGCAAAGAACACATTAACTAAATATTAGCACCATCAAAGACGAATTATATTTAGCTTTAAAGTATAACGAAGTGAATCCTCTGCGTTAATTGTACCACGAAATGGCTTCCATTCACCATTACAGCACTTACAGGACATCTTGATTCAAATTTCCTGAAGGGTATAGAGAGTGCTTCACGGAGAGGGGACATTAGTCTATTCGGTAATACGGATGTGAGAGAGAGAGAGAGAGAGAGAGAGAGAGAGAGAGAGAGAGAGAGAGAGAGAGAGAGAGAGAGAGAGAGAGGGGCATTCAGCAATTATGTAATACGTGAGAGAGAGAGAGAGAGAGAGAGAGTGAGAGAGAGAGAGAGAGAGAGAGAGAGAGAGAGAGAGAGAGAGAGAGAGAGAGGCTTTACTGGATATGTGTAAAATAAGAAATAAGCTTTTCAAGATAAAATATAGTGAAAGGGGTAATGACAATACATCAAAAACTAACGAATATTTTTTTAAAGAAAAATCTTCCTTTGATTATCAACAACATTC
>NC_090743.1:57471450-57478950 GCF_036898095.1 Palaemon carinicauda
ATTTATATTACATAGCCAGACACATTACTCTAAATTCTATAGGGGAGATTTATCTTTCCTGTTATGTTTCAAATTATTTCTTGAATACTAAACGGTGATTTACGTTGGTGGATATTTGCTTGCAAGAGCACGCTCTCCATTTACTATTATGGAGTCCTGCAGCTCTTCTCTTTTTTGTGCAGTAATTAGGAGGTTCTTCAAATGCTGGGATAGCAAAAAATAGCAAGAGATGTTGCTGGAGGCGAGGGGAGAGGGGGGAGGGGGTTGGTGGAGGAGGTACTAGGCGACCAGGAACCGACATCGTCAAGAAAGTCAACCAAAGAGAAGTTCGTGATATCAGCGTACATTTGGTATATAATCAAAATATACACAAAAAAAAAAAAAAGGGTAATTACGCAAGTGTCACTATTTGTGAAATTTATAATTTATATTTGGTAAATATTCGATATAAATCATACTAAAGTGTTTATTAAAGAAACTATTCTGAGAATGACTAGTTTTCCTAGACGACGTTTTGCTACACTAACGCCATCTATTGACCACAGCCTAAGGATGCTGCCATTTTACCGCCAATGAAAACAGTCATACGCTGCAAAAATAGTCATTATCGTAAAAAGTTTCTTTAAAAGAAAATAAGATTTATTGTCAAGTATTACCAAATAAAATATACAATTCACAAATAGTAAAACTTTTAAGTAATTGATCCATTCTTAATTTAGTATATATTTTGAATATATATCAAATGTCCGCTGACGACACAAACTTCTCTTTGATTGACTTAAGTTGACGATGTCGGTTCATGGTTGCTTAGTCTTCCACCAACCTCTCCCCCTACCCCCCCCCCCCCCCCACCCGCAACATATCTTGCTTTTTTTTTTTTTTTTTTTTTTTTTTTGCTTTCCCATCATTTAAAAAACCTCCTAATTACTGTACAAGAAGAGGAGTGCTGCAGGACTGCATAATTTCGTAGTAAATGGAGAGCGTGCTCTTGTAAACAAATACTCGTTGGTGTTTCTAAGACTATTTTCTTTTATTCGGGTTATACAAGGTAAAAGGAATGGACTTCCTAACCTCGAATTTGAATTTTGTAAGAGATTCTCTCAAGAACAGCGATTCATAGTAGTGAAACATTTCATCAAAACTACATTATTTTCTCTGCTATCATGAGCCTCTTCACTAATGTTCGTGAACCTTTATCGCATTTATTTTCGCATCAACACAAATTTTCAAGAAGGAAAATTAATAATAATAATAATAATAATAATAATAATAATAATAATAATAATAATAATAATAATATAGTATACTTTTCACAATCTTGCATGATAGATGGTCCATCTGAAGAGGTGGAAGGTAAACTAAATCTCAAAAAAATCGACAACATGAAATGTAATGAACGCCATGACCTCCATAAGAGCTAGTCAAATCCAAATTAGAACTTGATAAATGCATAAACTTCTTTCTGGCAAACTATTCTCTAGTTAATTAGCTTGCGTATTTACCTATTGCATACAATAATTAATTAATCATCCTTCCGAAAACAAAATGGATTGCAATGTTCTACAACACACGCTATGGGTGATTATGCTGACTAGTTAAAATGAAAACCTTTGCCATGAACATCTACCATAATATTCATAATGAATGAAATATCAGTTGTATATCTATTTATGACTCAACATGATTGGAAAATGCCCTTTGCAATACAAATTCTTGTTATGGGATAGCCGGATTAAGAGCATACATACACACACACACACACACACACACCACACACACATATATATATATATATATATATATATATATATATATACATACATACAGTATATATATATATATATATATATATATATATATATATATATATATATATATATGTATATATATATATATATGTGTGTCTGTGTGTCTGTGTGATTATTCAGTAAACTATTTCAAAAGCTAAATAATTTTTAGGTAATCCAACTTCTGCATCTCAGTTCGATTAGCAACGACAACAATGAGGCAACCGTAAGGGGTTGAAACTATAGGGATAAAGGGTACTTTCGAATTTTCTGCTACACTAAACAGATCTAATTAGTTGCAAATTATAATTTTTTCCCTATTAAAATTAAGAGACCAAATACGATTGCCAATTGACCCACTGTTGTCTTATAAAAATCCCAAGACTCAATTGTTTAAAAAAATGTCTTTAATAATTCAAAATTAAATTGCATTAATTAAAATAAAATAATCTCATCATATCATAAGATTTACCAGACAGTTTTGTTTTCATTAAAACATATCTATTATGTAGAAATTTTTGAATAGCTTGAAAATTGTATAAACTCAATATGCTGAGATCCTGTGAATATCTATTGATGTATTTGTATCAAAGGTTTGTGCTTAGGTGTTGGTTACAATCAGGAAGATTACACAATATTTGTTTTAATTGTTTTTGCAAAATTACTCTGCCAAACCTAAAGTCATGAGAATATAACTTCGAGATCTTCTGCAATTCTACCAAACGCAGAAAATAATGTATCAGTAATAGTTCCCACTATCATGCAAGATTGTGAAAAGTATATTATTATTATTATCATCATTAATATTATAATTATTATTATTATTATTATTATTTTTATTATTATTATTGATGTTGTTGTTGTTCTTGTTGTTGTTGTTGTTGTTGTTGTTGTTAATATTATTAGCATATTTACAACCCTAGTATGAAAAGCAATATTCTATAGGCCCAAGGGTTCCAACATGGAAACATCGCCCAGTGAGGAAAGGGTATAAGGAAATAAATAATCTACAAGAAGAGTAATGAACAATGAAAATAAAATATTTTAAAAACAGTAACAACATTGAAATAAATCTTTATATATAATTCTATAAAAAATTAAATAAACACAACAGAAAGATAAATACGATAGTGTGCCCGAGTATACCCTCAAGCAGCAGAACTCTACTCCAAGACAGTGGAAGGACCATGAGACAGAGGCTATGGCCCTACCTAAGACTAGAGAACAATGCTTCGATTTCTTATTGTCCTTCTCTTAGAAGAGCTGCTTTTCATAGCTAAAGAGTCTCTTCTACCCTTACCAAGAGGAAAGTAGACACTGAAAAATTACAATACAGTAGTTAACCCGTTGAGGGAATTGTTTGGTAATCTCAGTGTTGTTAGGTATATGAGGTTAGAGGAGAATGTGGAAAGAATAGGCCTCAACGGGTGGTTGGTGCCCTGGCCAATCCACTACAACAACATCAAAAACAGCAATAACAACAACAACAACAACATCAGCAGAAATAACAGCAATGACAGCAACAGACTCCATAAGTAAAAAGTATTCCCAAATGGAAAGAGCACTTGAATCAGACTAACAAGAAATATCCTTGTTTTCTCGCAAAAAGGAATGGGTAACTCTAACGAAAAACAAGCACCCCTTCCCCATTCTCTCTCTCTCTCTCTCTCTCTCTCTCTCTCTCTCTCTCTCTCTCTCTCATCCCTTCAACATTCCGACGGCCCCCTCCCGCTCATCACCCATCCCCCTCCCCATCATAGACTCCCATTTCCGCTTGCATGTCAAAATTTATCGATCGTTTCAAGCCCCCTTTTATTACTCCGCAGAAGACGATCGCATTTCAAGAGCCTGAACATTCAGGTCGTGTTCCATAACAACGTTTCGAACGTTCACGTCACTTAGAAAACTTCGTTTCCTAGGGAAATTAAATTAAATATTCGAACGAATCAAAAATAATGTTGCCTTTGTTTAACAAAACCTTTTGTTCTAATGAATGATTTGGGAAATTTTGATAAAATTACCTTTTCAAAGGTAGAGAACGTCTCGTATTGGTAAATAGGAAATCTAGACTTCTCAAATATAAAGCGAATGATACTATTCGAACTCTCTAATTCATATGAAAGACTTGGGATTAAATTTGATGCAGTATGATACCATATATTTTTGGTAGATATATTAGATACGAGGAACAAATAAAATATCGCTCACATAATTCAACCAGGAGAATTCGTATTTTTGAAAGTTATTAGGGGTATAACATGAGTTATTGGTCCAGTTTAAATAAATACTATAATGAAATTATCTATCCATACTTTCCGATCTAATGGAAATTGCAAATCATCTCTTAATAACGTTGAATATTGATACACATGAGTCCACAAACAACATATTACAACGAAACAAATATATATTTCAGAATGCAAACCCATCTCATCCATTTTGCTAACCATAAAATTATTGTAATTGCAACATAATTTTACTTCAAAACCAACGGAAAGTTCCGGGCGCAAAGAAAGCAAAATTAATAATACCTATACCATTAAATAATCGTTCAAAGTAATGTTACGGGGTAACCCGAATAAACACGAACAAACAGCCGCAAAAACTTATACACTCACACATATATATATGTATATATATATATATATATATATATATATATATATATATATATATATATATATATATATATATATATATTCATTTATTTATGCGAGTGCGTATCCTTACATATTCAATGTATTTATATACAAAGAGCTATGGAAAAAAAATGATGGAATTAACACTAAGACACGGAGAAAGAGCAACATTGATGCGAGAGCAAACTATATTTGAGGATATTCTAACAACATGTAAGTAAAAAAAATGGACATGGGCAGAACATACAGTGAGAGTGACAAATAATATATGGGCATTAAGAATGACAGAATGGGTCCATAGAGATTGTAAACGAAGCAGGGCAAGGAAGACAAGACGATAGATTGACGTATAAGAAAATTTGTGGGGATAAACGGGGAGAGAAATACCATAAACATACGCGAATGGAAAGATATGTCTGAGGCTTTTGTTTTGCAGTAGACTAGTAACGGTTGATGATTATATATATATATATATATATATATATATATATATATATATATATATATATATATATATATATAATATATATATATATATTATATATATATATATATATATATATATATATATATATATATATATATATATATATATATATATATATATATATATATTATATATATATATATATATATTATATATATATATATATATATATATATATATATATAAATATATATATATATATATATATATATATATATATATATATATATATATATATATATATATATATGTGTATATATATACACATATATATGTACATATATATATATATATATATATATATATATATATATATATACACATAAACCTAATTGAGAAAACTATAGTATATGAATTTCAAATATGTCAAAAATACACCAAAGTTAGATATTTGTGAAACCTCAATTTATATATTATCAGTTATCTCTATATTATGAAGTATCTCTATTTCAATATAATCAATATCAGCTTCAGACCTAACGTTGATTACATATATAAATTTATGGCATTGATTCGATCCCCTAGCGAGGCAAAATTGTTAGCGTAGTTTAAAATTATAATTAGCCTAACCAAGAAGATTTCTATGTAGTTGTTGATTCTTAATAAAAAAAAAAGATACATGGAAGTGCCCTAACCTTTAAGAATCTTATTGCAAAAGTTTTGACTTGAGTAATTAAACAATATCTAATTCACAGTTAATTAGTACATTTTTGCAAATCTATACCAAGTAGTGGAAGTTTCCCACACACTAGTTTAAATCCTGACACAAAAGATCAAGTTTTACTGCTGAAAATCCTTTGGAGAATAGCCGCATGGCTTGTTTATCTCAGGATTCCCCAATGTTTCAAGCAAACTTCTTTTCTATAAAAAAAAGAATCATTATTACTAATCTAACAACAGATCTATTTCGTAAACTCCTTTATTGCGCAAAAAATACACACACACACACACACACCCATATATATATATATATATATATATATATATATATATATATATATATATATATATATATATATATATATATATAATATAATATATATATATATATATATATATACACACACATACATATATATATTATATATATATATATATATATATATATATATATATATATATATATATATATATATATACACAGTAATACCTCGTCATACAAGTGTCCCGACATACAAGAAATTTGAGATACGAGGAAATTTTCGAGCAAATATTTGCCCCGAGATACGAGACAAATTTGAGATACGAGGATACGAGACAGTTCTTTATGCTGCCACTAGGTGGCCAAGTGTGAAAGAGGCTGCTCACAAGGACAGCATCGCTTGCTCTTTCCCGTTGGTTCTCCGTCGCGTAAAGTTATCTCCGAGCATCGGCCGTAGTGTTTGCATTTTTTACGTGCTTTTTGCGCTAATCAGTACAGAATTAAGTGAATAAGCAATGAGTCCAAAGTAAGCAAGTGCAAACAAGGGTAGTGAAAAGAAAAAGCATATGATGACAATCGAGATAAAGCATGAAATAATTGAAAAGCATGAGAGTAGTGTACGAGTGACTGAGCTGGCTCGACTATTTGAGAGGAGTACATCAACAATATGTACCATCCTCAAGCAGAAGGATACTATAAAGAAGATAATCAGAGACATGTTAGCGAAGTGGCAGGAGTTTTCTGATTTTATGGAAAAGAAGTACCCGAAGTGTTGGCGTGTGGTCGTGCGTTAGCCTTTTGTGTCTACACTTGTGCGTGTTATTTTTGTAACATTTTGAAAGGGAGACAAAAGCAAACAGCCCTAGATAGGTTCCTCTTAAAAAGGCCGGCAAAAAGTGAAGGTGAAAGCGAGTCAAAAAGCGAGGCAAAAAGAGCCAAGCCGGAAGAAGAAAAGTAAAAAAAATTAAAATGAAAACAAAATTAGAATAAAGTTTAGTGTAACTTAAGATTCACATTTATTTTCAAGTGTGTGTACAGTAAGCTAATTTCATTTGAGTTGTATTTAAAGCTTAAGTTATTTTAAGTAGTGTTACAAAAGTGTAGCGTACGGAACGTGTTGCCTTCAAGTCTCTCTCCTCCCCTTTCTCTCTCCTTCCTCCTCTGCACACACTGCCGTTAGCCGCTACCATCTGTCTCGAAGGTAAGAACTCCATAATAATGTCACATTTTATTGCAGATCATAACCAGTATGTAGCTATTTGTTATTTTGTGAGCGTAGGTTGTGAATTAGAACGATTAAAAACATGTTTTTCCACTGCAATATACTGTTTTTAGGTGTTTTTTCAGAGGGTGGGAATCGATTAATTTTTTTAGTTATTTTGTATGGGAAAAATTGATCCAAGATACGAGCGAATTGATATACGAGCTCGGATCTCGGAATGCATTAAGCTCGTATCTCAGGGTATTACTAGATATATATTGTTAGTGAAATAAGGAAATATACATATATATATATATATATATATGTATATACACATATATATATATATATATATATATATATATATATATATATATATATATATATATATATATATATATATATATATATATATATATATATATATATATATATATATATATATATATATATATATATATATA